>NC_069657.1:176516856-176781856 GCF_027244095.1 Hemicordylus capensis
CTTACCACCATTCTTTGTAAACTAAACTTGGTGATGCTCTATCTATAAGTAGGGCAGGGGGAAAGGGCCACCTATAGACAAGTAAGGGGTTTATTACTCAGGATATAGAAAAATAGTAGTTTGTGAGTCATTTAATAAAATTTTAAAAACCCTGGACATAGACTAAGCATGTTTATTGCTCTCCAAGAGGTTTAGAATACTGAAAGCAATTGAATTAAATATTTAAAAATACAACATTGCTATGTGGTAGGGATGTGCAAACAGGTTCGATGTTGAACAGGTTCAGCACCAAACCTGTTTGGTTTGATGGTCCAGTATTGAACCAAATCCCAGTTCTGTACCAGACCAAACCCACCCATAGGCCGTTCAGGAGGATGGAGTTCACGATCTTTCTTTCTTTCTTTCTTTCTTTCTTTCTTTCTTTCTTTCTTTCTTCATTCATTCATTCATTCATTCATTCATTTGAAAATTGTATTTGTACTTACCCCCGGGGGGGGTGTCTCCGAAGGTTCCCCCTCCCCCAGCCAGCCTCCAGTATGTTGTAAATTGCCCTGTTCAGGTGGTCTTCGGCCCATTTCCCATCTTGGTGGCCATCTTGGAGGCCACCATGTATGCCCAATGGGCCTCTGTGTGGCCCCAGTATGGGCTAAAAACCACCCGAACAGGGCAATTTAAAACATAATGGAGGCCAGAGGTGGGGGGGCCTCCAGAGGACCCCCCCTGGTGACCTTGGAGAAACCATCCAGAGGGGGTAAATACAAAACATGGTTTTTTTAAAAGATCGCAAACCCCACTGGACTGAACTGAATGGAATTCAAGGAGATGCCAGACAGAACTGGCCCGGTCCAGTTTGGACCCAAACTGAATTGGGTCAGCCAGCTTTGTGCACACCCCTACTAGGTGGTGTGTGGAAATTGGCTTGCTTGAACCCATAACTGAGACTCAAGCAAGTTGCTTAAGCTGCTAATACCAGGAGGAAGGATTTTAGGATCAGGGTTATGTATCATGGGTGTGCATACCCCAATCCTGATATAACCCACTCCTCTAGTTCATGATGCTTTATGCTTGTAAACACTCTGACCCCTTTGAAGCTGGTCATGTCTTAGAGAGATTTTATTAAGCTTGAATGAAATGCTCCTCTTCTGATCCTAATTAATCTCTGCCCCTGGAATGTTTCAACTGCAAGGCAAGCAACACTATAAAGTATCATGAAATGGGACATGAAAATAAGGTTGGACATATGCCACAGTGAGGCACACACTTGATCCTTCTATGGACTTCACCATTGCGCATAAAGAAAAGGGGGTAATTTTCCCTCTCTCTAC
The DNA here is from genome assembly GCF_027244095.1 of Hemicordylus capensis. Taxonomy (NCBI): domain Eukaryota; kingdom Metazoa; phylum Chordata; class Lepidosauria; order Squamata; family Cordylidae; genus Hemicordylus; species Hemicordylus capensis. The sequence goes on from NC_069657.1 coordinate 176,518,182, forward strand.
ACTGTACTGCTCATATCCAGAAGACGGGGGCCACGGGGCGGCAGGGAGTTATGCTGCTGCCCCAATGGGCTTTCCAAAAGATGGACACCAGTGGGGGGAAAGCGGCGGGAGGGGTAAGTGCACCCTCCCCCACTCTTAAAGCAGCACCCCCACCACCTTCGAGCCTCCCCGCCGCAGTTCCATGCACATCCCTAAATCTTAGTGGTCAGCAGTAGAAGGCAACTGCATTATAGCATTAGACTGCTGAAGTTCAGGCAATAAGTGAACAGGAAGCTGCCCATCTAGCTCAGCAATCTTGTGGTGCGGTGCTATGCAGTACGACATTTCTCACCTGTACACTTCCTTTGTGGCACAGTGTTATGTCTCCACCATGGTCGTAATCATGGATACTTGTAACCAGATAGCCTTCAAAATCAGTTTGAAACTTGAGTATGAAAACTCTGTTTACATGGACTAAACTGATTACTACAATGCAGACATAACTCTACACCAGGCCTGCTCAGTTTAGGCTCTCCAGATATTTTTTGATACAACTCCCTTAATCCCCAGCCAGAGTGGACAATAGTCAGGGCCAGCATCTGCAGGAGGGCTGAAGTTGAGCAGCCCTGCTCTACACTACCTTTAAAGTAAACTAGTGATGGACATGGGAAGGGAGTTCATGGAAAAGGAGAGAAAGAAATAGGGTTGTGCATGAACCGTTCATCGAACTGAATCTGAACCGAACTGCCGGTCCATGAACTGGTCCGATGGAACCGACCACCAGTTCAGTTCGATTGGTCAAACCAGTTCGACTCTGTGCTTATAAACTGGAATCTGGCGAGGATTCCCCTTTACAAGCAAAGGGTTTGGGAATCCTTAAAAGACTTCTAAAGAACCTTACCTGTCCAGTAGCAGCTGTACTGACATGTGCGGAGGCCAGTCAATCTCAGAGCTGCGCAGTGCGGGCAGGCATACTGCTGGGAAGCACCGGGGGGCTTCTAGGAGCAGCAGTACAGCCGCCGCCAGACCAGTAAGGCTCTTTAGAAGCCTTTTAAGGATTCCCCACCCCTTTTCTTTTAAAGGGGAATCCTCACTGGATTCTCTTTTACATAGCCCCCTCGAACCGCCAAACTGGTTCAACCCAGTCCACCTCGGACCAGGCTCAGTTCAGTTCGATCATTCATGCATACCCTTAGGAAGAAATTATAAATGGTTCTGATTGGGCCATTTTACTATCTCTAGCCTTCAATCTAATCTCCTGTAACAGAGACCTTGCACTACTGAGTACCCCTCAGTTTGATTAACAAAAGTTGCAAGCAAAGCATTGGATGCCTTACACAGCTTTGCAAGGATTGGCTGGGCCCTGCTCCCCAGGAGTGCCTGCTGTGTGCCAGGGAAGTCTAATTCAAAGTAGGAGGCGTCAGTCTGCCTAGAGAGAATTGGAGATGCAGCAAATAGTGGTTTGATACTCCTGGAGTAACATAAGAAAGAAGCTGGAAAGTTAGGCTAGTTAGTGTTTTTATTAACTCTTGGTTTGGTGGTGTGGTATTTTTAACCTGTCTTTCCTCCCTTACTCCTCTTAAATCCAGGCCCGTATCCCATTGTTCAAATAACCCACCCTTTTGTTTGATAACTGCCAGTCTGTGTCCAGCTCAAAGATACTGCCTGTCTCCCCATCACTGGTATGCTCTACATAGGGTTAAAGGCATCTGTTTCCCTACCATGCTTCATTCTTTTAATTTCCAACACAAGTAGGAAGAGAACAACTGGCTAGGGACTTTACAAATCTAATGTAAAATGTGCTGTGTATCACGTAAAAATCAAAACATGGGAGTTCTTCAAATATGAGATTGCAGCAGGAAAACCATCTACATACCTGAGGGTGGAAATTCAGGTTGAAATGAAGAAGGAGAAACCCAAAATTAAGAACTCACTGAAATAAAGAAAGAAACATGTCTACCCATTCCCTCCTTGGCTTTTGTGGAAATTCAGTAATAGAATTGGGGAAGCTTGGTTTTAACTTTCCAGAAAGTTTTCGACACTAATCTTACGGACAAACTGCAGAGGAACCAAGTGTAAGCATATAAACATATAGCATTGCCTTATCCTGAGCCAGGCCCTTAGTCCAGCTCTGTATTGTTCACCTTGACTGACAGCAGCTCTCCACGTTTCAGGCAGGGGTCTTTCCCAGCCCAACTAGGACTTGAACCTAGATCTTCTTTAGGCAAAGCATGTGCGCCATCACAGATCGACGGTCTCTCCATGATCTCAGCATTACAGAGCTTGACATATTTCAACATGGGAATTTATGGAAATTGTATCTCTGATTCCTGTATGCATCATACAAAAGCAAAGATATTCCACTTGCTGGCCCTTCACAAAGATGCAACATTATCAAGGGTATGCTTAAGAGGCGAGGAGTCAAAGATCCATGAAACTAATTGTAGAAGCTCAAAGGGGCGTTGTAGACTTCTCTTTCTTGAACAACAGCCATAGCTCAACCCAAAGTGCAAACACTTTTAAAACTAAAGAGATATGAACAAGGAGTTTAGATATGCATTTGGGATTTCCTCTTCAAAACATCTCAACATTGGATTCCAACCTAGGGATATAAGTGACCTGACTAGCTCTGTGGGAAAATGTAAAGATGTAACATTCAAAGTTATTAAGTGGGAATATACCAAATATGTGTTTGTCCCTATTGAGTGTACAATTTGCCACAAACCCAATTTTGAAACTGCATAATATGTCAATGTACATTTTATGAAATCTCCTTTGTATGCATTTTGTTGATACAAATACGACAAATATTCATATACCACTTTTCAACAAAAGTTCCTAAAGTGGTTTACATATATAAATATAAATATATAAAATGGCTCTCTGTCCCCAAAGGGCTCACAATCTAAAAAGAAAGACAAGAGAGGCACCCGCAACAGTCGCTGGAAGAACTGTGCTGGGGGTGGAGAGGGCCAGTTGCTCTTCCCCTGCTCAATAAAGAGAATCACCACTTTAAAAAGGTGCCTCTTTGCTCAGTTAGCAGGGTAACTGAGCTGCAGTGATAGAGCTACAGTGATGTTAGGGAACGTTTTGCACTACTGAAATTATGCAGAATAATATGCTTGGAGATCTTTTTAAGTTCTAGATGTTGACTTGAACAGAATCTTTCATTTTATATAAAGAATGGTGTTTAAAGACTGCTGGGTTTTTAAAATGATTAACATGTAAGTAACCACAAGACTGAAGTATCTATATTGGAAGCAGCAGTGACAAAAGCATGAACTTTCATTTGAAGGCCAAATTTTGTTCTAACTTAAAACAAGGCTATTGATCACAAAGGAGTGTGAATGATGATCAAAATACCATCTAATTAAAAGGTAGACATGATGGGATTTCCTGCTGGCTTTAAACAGGAAGATGTGATGGTAGCTGACTTAGTGAACACTCTTACTTTAAAGTCATGTCATTTGATCTAACAGCAGGTATAAGAGTGAAAAAAATACTGCAGTGGGGCCCAGTTAACATGTTTAAAACCAATCTTGCTCTTTGAGGCAACCTAACAAAGAAATTCCTAAAATGATGTGGCTAAAGTGTCCATTGTTTAAGTTTTTGCTGCTCAACAAAAACATGTCTTAGATGTTTATTGATAGTCAAAATTATTTAGAAAAACACAAAAATATGCACCCTTTGGCAGATTGGTGTAATCTGGTGATATGTCTGAGAACTGTAGGAAAGGATCTCTCCTTTTCCTTCAGTGTGCTGATAAAGTCTGCCTAAATAAACTGATCTGACCTTGGGATGGACTCAAATTCCACAGAGCAGCCCTTCTGAATAATTTCCAAAACCCACACATCTGAAATGATTTGGACCACCTCCCAGAACAGCCTTCATCTTAATGGGTCATCTGGGGAATGAAAGACTGAATATATCCTCCAAAAATCAAGGAGGTTTCAAGTTAATAAGGGACAAATTTAGTTTTAGGGGTCTGTGTGAATGTGTTTCATGTTGCTGCACAAAATACCTTGGGTTGGTGAGCCATTAACACTATAATTAGGGAAGAATATGGAGAACTGAGCACATTTATTATATTGATGACAACATTTCTTCAGAAACTTTCTTTAGCTCCCTGGGGTGATGCTGTGATGGCATCTTCCCTTTCCTGTCACTCCAGACATAGTTTTCCACAACTACATCAACAGGAAACAAGCAGCTAACAACTGTAGAAGCTAGTCTTATAACAGGACCCCTCCTCATCCAATCCTAGGACTGATTTGGGTAAAACATGAGAGTAAACGAATGCTTAAAATATGAAGGGCCCTGCACTGCATATACAGAAAGGTTTTATACACTTCAGACACTGTTAAAGCTGGCAATAGTAAACTATACTAATGCTTTTCTTCCCACAACATCTAGTTGTAAAGATTTGTAGAATAGATAATTAGGTTATTTAATGCTATGATTTGAATGTTTATATAACAGTTGTAGAAAACTGTCTCATGAGCCACTAGCCTAAATTCAAGAGGATCGTAGGTAAATGATGCTGTGAATAAGGAAACAAAATAGAAAAATAACTTGTTTGTAAGGGACTGCTGGAAAGAATTTTAAAAATGCGAAATGGGGATTCATAACCTCCTTTTTTCAGCAAAAAATAAAAAAAATCAGCAGGACATAATGGAGATATTTGATCTATTGCTCACTGAATACAGTTTCCCTCTTATAACAAAACCGGTTGTTCTTCTTTGTAACACAGGAATTACATCACAGTTAGTGGGGAAAAGCAATTAAGATGCAGAATGAGAAAAATGTTGTTTGTCAACACTTTTCTCAGGTACAAAGCATTGAATTAGTAGGCAAACCTTGGAAGTTAAGCTATTTAAAAGGAAGTTATGACTACAGTGCAGATGCTAAAGATGGCACAGGCCCAATATAGATATAAGGAGCCCATTCACACCACTGGTCAGGCAACAGGGGAAGGCTGCACTATGAGTACCTTCCCCTCAGTTTCCATTTTGTTTCTCCAGAGATGGTTGTTTGTTTTGGTCTCTCTTTTCAGCCATGAGCTACAGCTGAAATTAAGCTGCAGGCTTTTTCACATTCGCACGCCCACCCAGCACTTCTGGCCAAAGAGGGAACGGGGTGCCAGGGAGGTATGCTGTTGCCCCAATGGAGCCTTTACTAATGGAACGCCAACAGGGGAGAAGCGGCAGAAGGGGTAAGTGCACCCTCCCCTGCCCTTAAAGTTGTCCCATCTCTGCCTTTGAACTGGCCTCTGCCACTGTGCTCACTGTAGGAAGCTGCAGTTCGGGAAATGGGATAGATCTGCCTCTTCTGGATGGGATTACACTCCCCCAGAAGGAACAGGTTCACAGTTTGGGAGTACTTCTGGACCCAATCCTCTCTCTGACATCTTAGGTGGAGGTGGTGGCCAGGAGTGCTATCAGTTTCGGCTGGTTCGCCAACTGTGCCCTTTCCTGGTAGTGAGTGGCCTTAAGACAGTGGCACACATGCTGGTAATCTCCAGGCTTGACTATTGCAATGGACTCTACATGGGGCTGCTTTTGTACATAGTTGGAAAGCTGCAATTGGTGCAGAATGCTGCTGCCAGATTGGTCTCTGGGTTGTCCAATAAAGACAATATTACTCTGATTCTAAAAGATCTAGACTGGCTACCAATAGCTTTCTGGGCAAAATACATAGTACTGGTTATTACCTATGAAGCCCTTAACAGGTTGGGCCCACGGTATTTAAGAGAACACCTTCTTCATTACGAACCCATAGCCTATTAAGATCTTCAGGGGAGGTTGGTCTGAGGGTTCTGCCAGTTTATCTGGTGGCAACTCAAAGGCGTGCCTTGTCTGTGATTGCCCCGGGACTGTGGAATGCAGTTCCTGCTGAGATTAGAGTTGCTCCATCCCTGTTGACCTTTAGGAAACGACTGAAGACACATCTTGTCATCCAAGCTTTTTAGTTAGTTGGTGTTATAATGGATATAAATCTGGTTTTATGTTTTTTAACTGTTAAATTCTTGGTTTGTTTTATGCTGTAATCCACCTAGAGACTTCAGCAGTGGGTGGCATACACATTTATTAAATAAAATAGATAATTAAAAAAATCTCTTCCCTGGCTAGGGACGATTTCCAATCTATCTTCTTTTGGTGTTAACCATAGTTTTTCTGTTATATGTATACCACAGCAAACCATAGCAGAGATAATGGTAAGCCAAATACTAAGCCAAATACTGAAACCAGAGATATCATGGTAGGTAGGTTCACATGTAGGTAGGTTCACATGTAGGTAGGTTCAACCAGTAAGCCAAATACTGAAACCAGAGATATCATGGTAGGTAGTTTCACATGTAATATTTAAAAAACCCATGGTTTTATATGGTTAAAGCCAGGGAAATAAATGGGAGGAGACAAAACTGAAGGAGCGAACACATGCATGAGAATGGCTCCTGATAGGCAAATTATAGTTTAAGAGAAGCAAGCATTACATGTTCAAAGGACTACAATTAATAGCCCTTGGAAACATTTTTTTTAATATCTTATATAAGAACAAAGAAAGGCCAGAGAGACACAAATGAATTAAGAATTAAAGAAATTATACTCATGACAAAGGAAGCAGGCTTACACATAGGTTTTAAGAAGACAGCAATTGTTTTAGAAAAATCTGTGTGATTATATATAGATCGTCAATATTAGAGCAATTATACAATGAAGTTACTTCAGCCATAAATATGTCTTCCCTCTCTAATATAATCAGCTTCCAACTAACTCTTCTTGAAAACTATGTAATCTTACACACAACTGACAACTTTCTTTATCGATCCAATTTTTGTATGAAGATAAAAAAAATAATAATTGCAATTTAACCAAAACCATCTTAGCTAAGGGTCAAGCACAGATACTAATTTGCTGGATCCATCTGATACCACAGTGAAATGTATTTCCCCCCTAAAGCACAGGCAAACTTAAAAAAAAAAAGCCTCAGAATAACAATTTATTGAATTCCAGTGCAAATGATTCGGCTAGCTAGCGCTGGATTGTAGGCATAGTTTTGTTAAGTATGAGAACATGTTCTATTTACAAAGGTATAGGAAAAAAATTGAACTACAAAGTGGTTTTGTAAATGACAACATCAGCAATTATCCTTTTTCTTCTAGGTAGATACAATAGCCATAAATTGATCTGCACCATGAGAAACAGAAGCAACTTCTACCTTGCCCAGAATAGAAAGGGATAAATAGCTGCCTTTCATAAACAAATCATATGGCATGAGCAAAGATGTTGCTTTCTCTTTTTAAAATAAATAGGCAAGGAACAAACACCTTCACAAACTATTTTCTTGGTTGGTGACAAACTAAATGTAAGTGGCGAGGCGGGGTGGGATTCTTAAAGAACAGCTTCCCTAATAGAGAAAAGAAGGTGTCAAGTTTCCTCAATACAGAAAACAAGATGTCATGATTAAAAGAACAGAAAATCAGTTTTTATATAATAGTAAAGGGTCTATTATACACTTTTATTATTATATAACACATGTATAGTATAACAAAGGGTGCAATCCTAAACACACTTACTAGGGAGCAAGCCTGTGATACTCTGTGGAATTCTTTTCTGAGTAAACTGAGGATTGCATTGTGAGTTGGTTACATCTATACTAATTTATTTTTTAATTGCCAAAAGATGAGGAGCTAGATAACAAAACCAAGTGTTTATTGACAGAAAGAAAAACAAACTTTGGACACAGAAGTGAAGTGTGAAAATAGAATATGAGGATGTGGTAAAGGGGTCAAAAAAGATGCTTACCTAGAAAAGGGGCCTGGTTCTGTTAAATATTGTGTGTGTGTGTGTGTGTGTGTGTGTGTGTGTGTGTGTGTGTGTATGATTAAAACATTTGAGTAATGAGCACACCACCAGTAATCCCCCCCATGAGGCTTACGATCTCCACCCTACATGAGAACAGGACAAAGATTGTTTCCATGTGAATTCTATATGCACACTAAATAATAAATCATGCCAATATGTAACCAGCTACACAGATGAGTTCAATAAGTCCTACCATTTTTCTCATAGTGTTTGTAACAAAAGCTCTGTCCTGAGCATTAGAACATAATGTGGCACTGTGGCCATTATATTCCATTTTTTGGTGGAAAATAATCACTGAAGAAGAGTGATTTTAAGCCTCCCCACATTTTTCCACGTGAATCACTTTAATGCTATTATAATGTGTGCACTCTCTCACTGTACTTTTTCCCTTGCCAATATGTGATTAATAAACATTAAAACAGAAACAAATTATCTGAGATGGACAAGGTGTTAAAATGAACCTCCCTTCCTTGTTAAATTATATTTTCTCCTAAAGTTTGGTGGCACAAACTTCACAAAAGGCTCCAATGTGGCTGCTGAAGCATATCATTAGACTACAATTAACATTCAAATTTCACATACTGAATTCATACATTCTGGCACACAAATACATCTCTCTTCATTTGACCGCAATCGGTGGCTTGATTTTTCGGACTTATTGGTTACAGAAAGACAACAACTTGCTACAAGATATACTTATATATGATCCATGCTCTTTTCTTTTAAAATACATCATAGCATAGACAATCCAGCTTTCCCCACAGCAAAACAATTCACCGTCAAGAGTTTCTTAGAGGTGTCCTCTGAGGGTCTCAGGCTCTCTGAAGTGACCAATCAATACTCCACCCTCAACTATTAAGATATGGCAAGGGATCGTTAAATTGCACAATGCAGTTAGATCACTGAAGTTACAGAACTGATGGAATTGAGGTAAAGAACTCTAATTTATATCTCCATCCATCCATCCATGGGGTTCCTGATTTGGAGCATGCAGAGGCATTCCCTGTTCCTGGACATTTCAAGCGTTGAAGCACTGGATTTCAGAGTAAAGCTAGAGGAAGAGTTGCTCCTCGCCCCAATACACTTTTAAAATATCAAGAGGCTTATCTCATGCGCAGGCAAAACCGAGCTAGCAAAGCCAAGTCTGGTCTTGCCTACACGTGAGAACCGGTGGGTCTGTACCTGATCCCAGGGGTGCTTTGGCAGCAAACCCGCCAAGCCACTCACCCTCTTAAATGAGATTAAGACAGCAAGTGCTCTCTTAACTCCATTTTTCTGATCGTCTGCCAGACCAGGCTGCTTGCAGGGTCGGAGGAATCCCCATAATCCATTGCACCCATGCACGGTGCATTATGGGAGTTCTGGGGAGTGGAGCAATGCCTGCTGGCACCCTCCACGCTTCCAGAGAAGGCAGCTGCACATCTGGGCATGTGATCTCCACACCCAGACCAATAGAGTGGATCATCTGCGGGGGAGGTAAGCTTTTGAGGCCTTGAGGGCCTCACAGTTTGTGAGAAAGGGGTCCAAGTTTGTGAGAAAGGGGTCCAAGTATCACAGTCTCATCAAACACAAATTTTAAAAGACATGTAATTTAAAACTAAGCTTCTGGCAAGGACAGGGGATAGCTAAAAATCTGTGTTCACAATATGTGAAGCGTTTCCAGGTTTTGGACCAAAACTTGGGGCAGGCAGGCAAGAACAAGCCTCGGGATAAAAAAAAAGACCTCAAGCTTTAGGAAAGAGGCCAGCATTGGATAAGAGTTGGTTCAAGGAGTGGTAAGGCAGACATGAAACCAACAGCTCTGCATAGTTCAGAGGATCTGCTCACATATTGCTGCTAATTTGATGAGCTCCAGCCTTAGTTTCTCTTGGATTCTAAAGGTTGAATAGGATGCAATCAGCCCCTAGGCCTGGTTCAGACCCTGGCAGTCCCTGCACATTTGTCTGTAGCAGTGTGCAGAATCAGCAGTGGCCTTGTGACCGGACAGGAATAATGTGTTGGTTTTATGTATTGGTACTTCCACATGGACCTATAGCGTGAAGAAAAAAACCTTGATTCGACATGTCACAGCTGTATATGACTGGTTGACCACAGGCAGGGAACCGACACATACAGGAATTCCATGTGGCTGCCACAGGTTCAGCAGCTGTGTGAACTGGCTCTTGCTGTGAATGCTATTACAGCAAAGTTAAAGGCTTAGTTATAGTCCCCCCCACCCCGCCATACCTGCACTTCAGCCAGCAAAGAAGGGACAAAGAGACATTGCATCCTAGGAATAATCCTGGGACTGGATCCAAGCCCAGCATTATCCACTGAAACACACTGGATTTAATGGGAGAGATTTAAGCACATTTTCAACTCTTCTAGATAAATCAATGGCACTTAAAAATGCTTAACTTTGGCTGATGGTGTCCAAAATTATTACTCCCACTTGAACCATATCACACTTTTAACAACACGACCAAGAACATATTATTTCCACCACAATAAATTTGCATTCACTTGTGTTTCAGAAGAACAAAAAATAACAGGGTTAGACAATAAGCAATTTGCACCATGTGACAGAAATATTTAAATACCAACTAAAGAGCATTTTCCAAAGTCAGAAAATGAGATTTTATCATACCAAAAAAAAAGGGGAGGTGGGGACAGGATGACCGACACAACAACTACAACTGTGATGACTACAAGTCTCTTTACTGCATTCATTTATTGTTCAGTTCACAGTCTCTGAATACAACACAATTCTCCAACTGAGTCAGCTTTCATAATTCAGCAGTACAAAGTCTGCAAACACATGTAACCTAGATCCATATTTCACAGTGACAGCATATGATAGCAGAATGTGAAGTATTAATGCTAGTGTCACTACAGTCCTACACTCTACTGCACTTTAAGAGAAAGCAGCTGCTGAGATGAAATGTGTGCCAACTGTCTGAAGACAGAAACATAAGAAACATTCCTTCTGTTACAAAGGGACACACACACACACACACACACACACACTTTCTTTTAGACTCAACAAGCACAAAGTTGTTGTTTTACTTCATGCCTTTCAAATTTTCTATCTTAAAAATATTTGCCCACCATCTGAAAAGAGAAAAGAAGTGCCTGTAGGAATAAATATAACTTCTCCAATACAGTAGTTAAAACCAGCTAGGTCAAGGTTACGTGGCTGTTCATGAAACTGATGGAGCAACATGTAATAATAAGACTTACCTACAAAGTGACAGCATTGTTCATATACACTCCAAACTCGATGAATCTCAGCACTCTCGGCAGAAATGTAATTGCTATCTGGTATCAGATTAACACGGGGCATTGGAGTGCTTACATGCATGTAACAAATGGACTACAGGCCTTCCTGAGATTACTTCTCCGGGCATCCTTAAGTCTTGAAATGATCTCATGGCTACAGACATTGTTTGTCCCAGCTCATCCTTAAGAGAACTCAAACAGCATAACTGTGCTTGAATGGCATAATTCTTCATTCACAGTTTCATTTTCTATTAAATAGGGTGGTTCTCATCAACCCCATTCATTATGCAGCCAGAACTAGCTTTAAGAAAACTATGCTTTTTAATATAATAATCTTAATTTGTATAAACTCGCATACAAACTATGTCAATTGTGCAACTCAAAGTACTACATCACTATCTTTTGAAACATGGAGCCATTAATGTGTGTGAGATAATCTGAAATGTTTGGCTTCAATTCACTTAAAAAACTAGCAGGACCTCCTTTACGTCTTTGTCAAACAACTCATTGTGCATTTACAGACAGGACAATGAAATAGAGGAGGTAAGGTATTAATGGTGACACACTTTGGCAGGCTCATAGTGCAGTTCATTCAAAAGGCAATTTTAAAATTGAATGAAGGGGTTTGACTATGCAATAAAATCAGCCACAATGCCAGTGAACAGTACTTAGGAGGAAAGCCTCTAATTATCCTATTTATAAATCAACAGCAATTTTACTGATGACTTCTTTGCAAACCTGATTAAAATAAACTTCAAAAATTAAAAACTAATCAGATCTTATTTATTTTATTAAATTACAATTTTAAAAGTATTATTGATTAGCTTTAATAATGCAAAGAATAAAAAACTTGGCTACAAAAATGAGAAAGCATTTTTTAAAAGAAAAAAGAGAACATTTGTACAACATTTTGCAACATAATTATGGAGCTGCCCTTGGGGAAGGGGATTTTATATTATAATGAGAATGTTTACACTGTTATGGGGTTCAATCTATCTGGGAGGGAAGGTTAAACTTCTTTCCATTAAAGTCAGACTTATAATGAAAAGCTCTGAAAAAAGAATGTAGTCTAATATAGTAGATGTAATGGTCTATTAAGTGATTCAGATACTCTACACGCAAAATGAATCAAATTCATCTTGTATCTTACTGCTGTTGTATGATAAAACTGTTTACAAAAATTAAACTATTGTCAAGATAATTACATATAACACATACAGTATTACTGTAAGTATTGTCTTACTCAGTGACCTAGGGAATAATGTTTAGGTACAGTAAGAGGGCCTTGCAGATTAAATATTTTATTATACTGGAACATGGGCATAGGAATTCCATTCCTTCTCCACTGAAGCCAAAAATCAATTTAGTTTAAAAGTCATGCAGCTATTCGGCATCATTCTTTTTCAATTAAAATTTTGCATACATTCTTTATGATGTCATTCCTACATTCCTGCAACAGATGTTTGTTTATATACCAATTTGCTAAAATGCTGCTGTATTAGGTCATGTTATTGAGAATGTAACCTCTACCACTAGCTATATTCCCCAATCATGGTACAACTAATGTTTTCTCAAACTTGTTTCCTTTGGGCCATTGTTTAAGATCAGCTCTTCAAACTGTCATGGTAAAATATGTTTTTTTTAAAGTGGGGCAGGGGAGCTTTGTGTATACTTTTAAACCATGATCTAAATTTTGTATGGCAATTAACACTTTATTTTTTAAAGTTATTTATTTTCAAGACATCGGTAGAAGTGATAAAAATCCAAAGCTTATGTCAAAAGGTTCATAGGTTTTCTGGTGTATACGCTGAATTTATTACTTATGAATAAAGTCACTGAATGACAAAATTTCAAGGCAGAAATTGTCCTTTCGACACAAACATATGTACAATGACAGCCAATTTCAACTTAATATACAGCACAATATATATACTGAGTGTGACCATTATTGCCATTACATCATTTATTGAAAAAAGGAGAGAGAAACTCATTCTTGAACCCAGATCATGGATAAGCTTGATGGATTCCTAAGTGGCGATCTGATTTTGTGACAACTCCTCCCGGCCAGTTTCAGCCCAGCTTTGATTTAAAGAATGGATGGGTGAGCACTGTAAGCCTTCCACCACCACAGATGGAAAAACTCAGCAGTAGAGAATGTATCCAGTCCTGAATTAGGCTAAGATAAAAAATGATAGGGAAAGCTGCCTGATGTAGGAGGCATGCAAGTAAATACTTTAAATGGAAATCACATTATTAAAGTAAATGAGGATGAGAAATACCTCATGTGATATGTCTTGCTAAAATGCTGGCCTGTTATAAGTGGAATATAGAACGTTGTTATTTAGATACTAGTAATTAGCTAGCACTAAGCCAGGACACCTTTATAAAGATTTTATAAAGACAGCAGTCATAGGAACATAGGAAGCTGCCATATACCGAGTCAGACCATTGGTCTATCTAGCTCAGTATTGATACTACACAGACTGGCAGCAGCTTCTCCAAGATTGCAGGCAGGAGTCTCTCCCAGATGGAGGGAGGGAGACAGAAAGTCTCGAGTGAGCTGGAAGCAGACGTGCTACCCACACAGCATTTATGGTGTTTCTCAAGCACGCCTTACTGAAATCCATGCAACAAATATTCTCTGCGTCTTGCTTGCCCTCCATTATTACATGAAAAGAAAACCAACCCATTTCACAGGCTGGTGGCACATATTACCAAGATGGTGAGTGCTTCCAGGTGACAAGAGCCAGTCGGGCGCAATGGTTCCCAACCAGGGTCCCTCCAGATGTTACCCAACTCTAATTTGTCCCTACTCTAATTTGAGTCTTACTTCATATACAAGTTTCCCCCCCTTCCCCGAATAGTTTTTTGTGATGGAGGGGAGCACTGGTGATCAATCCCAGTTTCGTTTCATCCAACCTTAAAGTTTCAAGAGGCTGGTGAGAGGTCAGTTTAACATTTTCATCAATATTTGCTGAAGTTGTAGGGAGCGAAAGTGATTGTGGAATAGATTACTCAGAGACTTGCCTTTTGGGTGGTATACAAATGTGTTAAATAAATAAATAAAATAAATAAATTATATCTAATGGTGTATGCTAGTTTATTGTGTGACTGTGTATGTGTGCATGTTTGCGCATACAATGATCAGCAGATTAACAGTGCATAACTTCCCCTCCATTCTAATGATTGCTCACATATATACAGCTGTCTTTATATTATGGGGTGGAGGGGGGTTATCCCACCACACCAAGAGCTTAAATCAATTAAACCCCTTCCCTTTCTCGAACACAAAGCTGTGAAATGGCTGGTGAGAAAACAAAAGAGTTTTAGACACCTTTCCCCGTCAAAAGCAGAAGGGTTGTGACTGTCTTGAGAAAATATTCTCCAGGCTTAGGAATTTCTGCTCTTTTTCTTCAAGCCTTCCTTCCTCCCCTCATCATGGAGTTCCATTAACGCCACGTACTTGGTGATCTGTACCAAATTTGGTACAATTGTAGGGACACCTCAAATGCATAGTTTGTGATGATGTCATCTGCCCCGAGTCAAGACGGCAGACACATGAACATCTGAGGTGCAAGTGGACTAACTTGTGGAACGCCCTAACCAATTTTGTCCAATTCAGTCCAGTTGCAGAGATAGTGAAAGGAAAGTAGGCAGATTAGTTCTTACTAGAAAAACCTGTTTAAATGATCCCCTCTGAAGCCATTGTACATCACATACATATGTCTCTGAACAACCTTCAGGGACATATTTTTGAGATGCAAAGGTGGGCTTCAGAATGAAGGGCAGATAAAAGAAATCACTCTTTCTCCAGGCATGACACTGCAGCATCACTGTTGTGCTAGAACAGTACTACTCTGGATGTTAGCCAATAATTTTGGGTTTTAATTTGATACTGTATTTTGATGCTTTTGCTATATTTTTAATTATTGCATTTTAAATATTGCCTTAGGGACAAAGTGGGTTAGAACTTGAACTTAGTCAAACTAATATTTAAGGATTGCATTTTTTAAATATGTTTTTGTCAGATAATTGTCTTACAAGCAATGAAGGTCCCAATCCTTCAAGCATGCATTCACAGTGGAATTACCTGCACGAGTCATATCATCAGCTGGTTGGTTAAATGTCTTCAAACCTCTTCAGTGCCATGTAAAGGAACCCACTGGAGTTTGGGCAGTCTTACTCACTCACCCCCTGCTCCAGTGTAGTGTCCGGTAGTCGCTGCCACCACTCTCTGATTCCAGAGAGAACTCAAGTTTGGTCTGAACCAACCTTTGGAGGATCCCCTATCTCTCCGCAGAATGGGAGCCAGGCTTAGTTCAACCCTTCAGTTAAGTTTCTCTTTCAACCAAGTGCTCAGCTTGTGGGGAGCCGCAACTCCAAAGTCTCCGAGCAACACACATGAGAGGCAAGATTGTTCTCTCTGGTGAGCAGGGGAGCAGGTAGGCATTAGGAAAATAAAGCAAAAGTCATTTCTAACTCCTAATACAGTCTAAAGTCTAAAGCAAAGCACTTACATATCTTGATGAAGGATGATCCAGAAAGTAGATGGAAAATATCTAAGTAAGGTAGAGGTGATGAGAGATGATGTTCTAAACTGAAAAAATTAAAACTTAACTAATTGCCAGGGCCATATGGAATCAACACGAGAGTCCTTAAAGAACTCAAATGTGAAATTGCTGACTTCCTTGAAAAAATATGTAACTCATCCCTACAATCAGGCTCTATACCAGAGGACTGGAAAGTAGCCAATGTAACACCCATTTTCAAGAAGGGATCCAGGGGGGATCTGGGAAATTACAAGCCGGTTAGCTTAACCTCTCTTCTAGGCAAACTGATGGAAGACATTCTCAAGGATAAAATTGTTAAGCATATAGAAGAATAGGCCCTGCTGAAGGAGAAACAGCATGGCTTCTGCAATGGTAAATCTTGCCTCAACAACCTTTTGGAGTTCTTTGAGAATGTCAACAAGCATATGGACAAAGTTGATCCAGTCGACATAGTATACTTGGAAGCTGTTCTTATGCACAAGCAAGACTGGGCTAGCGAAGCCAAGCATGAGAACGAGCAGGATCACACCCGATCCCAACTTTCCCTCGGCAGCAAAACTGCCAAGCCACCCACCCACTCAAATGGAGTTAAGAGAGTGAGTGCTCTCTTAACCGCATTTTTCTGATCGCCTGCCAGTCCTGGCTGCTTGCAGCCCCGGCTGCTTTCCCAGCAGGTGTTGAGGAAATCCCCATAATCTTGTCAACCGTCCAGACACGTAAGTTTTGGGTGGTATAAAAATATGTTAAGTAAATAAATAAATAAATAATGCAACGCACACTCGCACAGTGCATTATGGGAGTTCTGAGAGATGAGGCGATGCCTCCTGGCACCCAGACCCTCCGCACTGCCAGAGAAGGCAGCTGCACATCTGGGCACACAATCTTTATGCCCAGACAAACAAAGTGGATCATCTGCAGGGGAGGAAAGCTTTTTGAGGCTTCCTCCCCTGCCCCTTCAAACTCTTTCTCACAGATTGTGAGAAAGGGCTCCTGGAGTTTCAAAATGCTTTAAACAAAATTCCTAATTAAAGACTCTTGGGAAAGCTTAGCAATCATGGAATCAGGGGACAGGTTCATGTGTGGATTGGTAACTAGTTGAATGACAGGGAACGGGGGAAGGTATAATTGGACAGTAAAAAGTAAGGGAAGTAAGCAGTCCCCCCCGCTCCGCCCCTGGATTGGTATTGGGACACGTGCTTTTAATGTATTCATAAATGATCTAGAAGTTGGGGTAAGCAGTGAGGTGGCCAAATTTGCAGATTACCCCAAACAATTTAAGGTAGTGAATTCCAAAACAGATTGTGAGGAGCTCCAAAGCTGGGTTAGGGTTATCTCTCCAAACTGGGTGAGTGGGCGACAAAATGGCAAATGTGGTTCAATGATAGGTAGTGTAAAGTGATGCATTTGGGGCCAAAAAAAGAAAAAAGAAAAAATCCAGCTTCACATATATGCTGATGGGGTCTGAGCTGTTGGTGACTGAACAGGAGAGTATCTTGGGGTCATGGTGGACAGCTCATTGAAAGTGTTGACTCAATCTGCGGCAGCTGTGAAAAAGTCCAATTTCATGCTTGGGATCATTAGGAAGGGAATTGAAAATAAAAACACAAATATTATAATGCCTTTATACAAAACTATGGTGCAGCCACGTTTGGAGTACTATGTACAGTTCTGTTCATAATACCTCAGAAAGAACATTACAGAATTGGAGAAAGGGCAGAAAAGGGCAGAAGAAGCCAAGATGTTCAGGGACCTAGAGCACCTTCCTTACAAGGTAAGACTAAAACACCTGGGGCTCTTTAGTTTAGAAAAAAGACAACTGAGGGGAAACATGATAGAGGTCTAAAAATGGCCTGGATAGCTTTTAGAAGAGTTTAGATATATTCATGGAGGATAGGTCTAACAATGGCTACTAGTCTGAGGGCTACCTCCAGCCTAAAAGGCAAGATGCCTCTAAATACTAGTTGCAGGGGAGCAATAGCAGGAGAGAGGGCATGCCCTCAGCTCTTGCTTGTGGGCTTCCTTGAGGCATCTGGTGGGCCATTGTGTGAAATAGGATGCTGGACTAGTTAGGCCTTGGTCCTGATCTAGCAGAGTTTGTCTTATGTTCTTACACACAAACCCCTCTTTTTCTATGCATTTTCAGCAACCAACAGGTGAGCCTTGAAAGTGAACCAAGACTCTCGGCCTGGGATTTTAATAGATTCAGCTCAATGTCACCAGCATTACATAGTAACCTCATGTACATATTGAGCATGGAAGGGGCCACACAATGTGAACCCTGAAGAACCACAGAGAGGCAAATGTTCCATGATAAAGATCAGCTGGGTCCACTGCCAGAAATGAATGAAACAATGGCTTTGCAAATACTTGCCATGTCCCTCAAACCTGCTAAACACACACAAGAGTTTCAAAGGCCACTGCAAAATCCAGTAATGTCAGGATAAAGTTGCCCTCTGACAGTTGGGAGATATAGACTATTGGCCCAGACCACAAGCAGCAATTCAGTATTGTGCCCAGTTTGGAAACTGGACTGGTAACGGTCTAGGAATCTGATAAGATCTAGGTGTATGTCAAGTTCCAATGAATTTACCCATTGCACAGTCATATCCCCTTTTTACAAAATTGGATGTAGAAACTGGATGTAATATAGTACCTAAACAGTGAATAAGTAAAGGCTGAACATATTAAAATTGGTTGCATCCAGAAATACTTCGCCATTAATATGTCAATCATAGAACCTTTGAGTTGGAAAAGACCTTGGGAGTATTCAAATCCAGGCCTCTGCTCAGTGCCTAGTACCCAGTCCATAAATAAATAAATAAATAAATAAATAAATAAATAAATAAATAAATAAATAAATAAATAAATTTATTTTTTACCTTTTCTATCCCGCTCTTCCTCCAAGGAGCCCAGAGCGGTGTACTACATACTTAAGTTTCTCCTTACAACAACCCTGTGATGTAGGTTAGACTGAGAGAGAAGTGACTGGCCCATCCAGTAAGTCTCATGGCTGAATGGGGATTTGAACTCAGGTCTCCCCGGTCCTAGTCCAGCACTCTAACCACTACACCACGCTGGCTATGTATTAAGACTACTAGTCATTGGTCAAAGTTTTCTACCAAGGCAACAGGACATGATCTTAATATCCCTTTTCTCTAGGAAGTTATAAATGAATCATAGACAAACAAATAGTCCAATTCTTATTATGTCTGGGAGTAAGGATGGTCCTATACCAGCAGATACATCAGTAAAGTATCCAAAAATATTATGCCAAGGATTGCTGCCATGTGAAACTAGGGATGTGCAAAAAGGCTTGACGTCACGAACCTGTTCGGTCTGTCCCCTGACCAAACACCCCCCAACTGTTCGGGAGGGTTCGTGGATTTTTTTATTTTTTGTAAATATTTCTTTTTTACTTACCCCCTTTGGGGGAGTTGTTTGGGGCAATTTACTTACCCCCTTCGGGGGAGTTGTTGGAGGCAATTGTCCTCTGTGTGACCCAGGCCATGTAGAGGACAATTATGCAGGCACAGTGGCCACCCAAATGGCCACTGCACCGGAGGGGGAAGGGACGTACAGGCTGAAGAGCTGGCCCAAACAACTCCCCCGAAGGGGGTAAGTAAAAAACATCTTTTTTATTTTAAAAGAAATTGTTCTTAAACCCCCCACCGGACCGGACCAGGGGGTGGGTTTCGTGGGGGTGGTGGACTGAACTGGCCCAGTCTGGTTCGGGTCCGGTTTGGACTCAAACCGAACCATCCGGTTCCGTGCACACTCCTATGTAACACCAGTGGACTGGATATTTACAATGACACAAATAGTTTTTGGTGGGAGGAAGGGTCCTAGAACTGCTATTATATATTTTAAAAATCTTTCTATATTCAAGTGAGCTTGCCACTGCCACAAAAAAGGCATCCTCACAAATTCACTATTAAAGCTGTCATACTGAAGCAAAGAAAGAAAGAGGGGTGGGGTGGGGGAAGAGAGCCAATGAGTAACTGAAAATATTAGCTCTTATTAAAAGGGAGGCATAATTAATAGATCACAAAATATTTCTACCTTTTCATATGGAATTTCATATGATTAAAATAAACTGAAAATGAAAGTGCTTGTAACAGGCACGTTGAACCTTTCTTCTTCTATTAGCATATCAGTCTGCAATCATATCTAGATCAATAGCGAAGATATCTGCTTAAAAGAGCACCACGCTTTCTTTTGTCAGAAATTCATTACTTTTTATTAGGGTCATTGCTTGAAAACTTCAAAAACACCATATGGACCTAATTGTGGTTTATTTTGGCAAAAAGGAAGACACTGTAGAACAACTGAGGCATTACATTCTACAATTCCATTACTTTCATCCCTCTCAGTTTTATTACTGTGTCATTAAAGGCAACTTGAGTGAGCAAAGAATTATAGTGTCATGTGTACGGGCTAGTAGATTAATAACAAAACACACTCAAGTTTAAAGGTATCTAACAGCTGTTTTCATTATTTTGTGTAAATACGCTTGAAGCATATCTATCTGATTAGTGGATAGAGTGCTCTTCTCTGTCACATGCCATGGGCACTGCTATGTGCAAGTAATCAAAGTGCTCAGAAAATGAGTTTACATTGTTCACTGCTGAAATACACAAATGTCAGAAAGTGACTGCGCATCAAAGCTTAGGCAAATCATCTGCTGCAAACAAACAGATTCCAATGCACATTTCAGCTTTAAACATTCCACTGCAGCGCAATGACTGAACAGGACTTATTGCAAGCCAAAATGAAGTGATGCTCGCAGAATAATAAGTTGCTAGCATACATACAGATAAATGACTTCAGGACCGGGGCACTTTCAACAGCTGAAGTTATATTATTTTAATGTCACATACTAAAACGTGCACAGGTCCTATTGTGTGTCACTTTATGGGTAGAAAAGCAGTAGCGAGAACAATCCCTACCTGATAATACATTTTTTTGGTTCTTTGGTTGCCTTCCATTCCAACTAATGAACAGCTATTCTTTCCTCCAATTTTCACTCAGACAACTGGCAACAAAGAGGAGCTCAGAGGTTTGGCTCACTAAAAAGGGGGAAATAACCCTCCTCTCCATCCTCATAGACGTAGCCGAATAAATCAAGAGGGATACATTTACATTCAGATTAACTGATAGCATAAAATACTTCAGAGATATGAAGGTTCTGAGCCTTGGATGAAAAGCTCCTCCAGCAGATTCAAATCATAGAATGGATTTTCAGCACTGGGGCAGAAACATTCCTTTCTGTGACCACTGTCTGGAAATGAATAGTCACTGTACAGAGGGGACAGTAGTAACACATACAGCAATGCACAATTGAAATAGTGAGGAAACTGAGGCAGGAGAGATAAAGAGAGGTTCCATTGGGACAAGTCAGGAGTTTTTCAAAGTAAAGAGGAATAGTCCTTGAGATTGCTTATCAGAAAATATTTAATTTTTCTAATCCATATTAAGACAGCCTTCCCCACACATCCAACACACACACACACACACACACACACACACACACACACACACACTTAATAGTTTCTAAAAATCATTCTGTAATAGGAAAAAGACTGGCAAGTAAAAAGACTGGCAAGACCTAGCAAGTAAAATTCATAAATGTAAGCAAACCATCAACTACTAAAAATAAAGAACAAACTTGTGCTGTTGTTTTTCCAGAGAACCCCCATACAGATGCTAAAAGCTGCTTTGCCACAGCTGAGCAGTGCTTTTGCCAAAAGCCCTCAAAGCATTGAGCAAGACACAGTCCAAAGTCTGAAACAAAACCCAAAGGTCTGAGGGAAATAAGATATGCCAAATTCATATTAAACCATGTAATGAAATGCAAAGCAAAAGTTCTATCCTTTTCTACCTGATGGAATCTCATCTAGAGAATTCCCCCTTCTTGCCCTCAGAAAGGCAGTCCATGGAAGACTGTTCACTTGCTCTTTTGAAGCATGTACATCTATCTTCCCCAAAGAACCATAATAGAAGAACCATAACAGAAGCCAGAGTGGAATGTTACAGGAAGACATACAGGAAAGACTTTGCAAAAGCTAACTATAAGGACCGTTGCCTTCCATAGAAGCAAGGAACTAAAGTGGTTCAAGGGCTTTAAAGGTGAACAACTTGTATAATGCATTTGCTACACATTAAAAAGGCAATTAGGACTCCTATCTGAGAAAAAGGCTAGAAACCCTGTGTAATATGCTTTTGTCAACTAATATTAGAAATGTCATCTCTCTTTAGTGCACTGTGTAAGTCACAGACTGCATTAATACTGCGGATAAGCATAAAGCCTGCCAAACTGGCCCTGTGTGTCCATATCAGCAAAAAGAAATAAGTCTATCCAAAAGTGTATCTAAAGCAACACCATGAAGTTTTCTGGCTTGAGAATGAAACAGAAACGAAACACAACGAGTGGCGCTGTGCTTGACTCTTTCTTCTTGGATTGCTTCCCTCTGCATCTGTCACAAGATCTGTTGCAACCAAACTGCATAGGCATACCGAGGGAGCCCAGCATCATCCCATTCCCACCATGCATAAAAAAAGAGCAGGTTCTACCATATTATTATAGGGGTTAAGCCAAAGGAAAAGCATGCAATTTTTCATGAGGTTTTGTACTGTAATGGGTGAAGTAGCTCTAGACACAGTGGTAATTGAGGCCATGGTCTTATTCCAGTGTTTCTCTTTCCGTTTTTCTTGTTTTCCTTTCATTCCATACAACAGACTCACAGGGATCAAGATCCAGACTATCTTAGTCATGACTAACACTACTGAAATTAATGAGACTTTTGTTAGTAATGACTAACTTGTTTCAAGCCCCATTCATTTCAAAGGAACTTAGTTTGGATCTTTCTCAGGCTCTCCATTCCCATCCCTCCCACTTCCTAATATAGCACAACTTCCAATTGGAATGCACAGATGCAAAACATAAAGCAGTGTATAGGACAACCACTGAGATAATAGCCCTATTATTATTTTTAAAATGATATACAACTTTTGACCAAGAAGTAAAGTTCACAAAGCAGTTATATTCTCATTCTCAAGCAGCAGTTTCGCATTCCTAGAAAGGAATGAGAAAAAGGATTCCCTGACCCAAAAGGGCTCCCAGTCTAAAAAGAAATACAAAGAAGACACTAGCAACAGCCACTGAAGGGACTCTATGCTGGGATGAAAAGGAATGGTTGCTCTTCCCCTGCAAAATATAAGGGCGCTGCCACTTTAAAAAGGTGCCCCATTAAGTAAAAGGTGCCCCAGGAGTTAAAAACAGAACAGGCAGAAATGCTTGTGCTCAGGTTCAGACTGTGTAGTAAGCTGTCTGTTACCTTATTCCCACTTCACATTTTCAAATAATTCCAAAACCTTGCTAATGCTTACATAACTGTGAGCCCTGAGGCTCACAGGGTTTACTCAGCAGTATGAGCCCTGGTTGGGAGTGGAGAACGGGAGCTTTAAGAAAGAGGAAAGCAGGACCATAACTGTTCTCTGCTGCCCAGTGCAGCTTCCTGCTGGGGCGGCACTCAGCCCAAATACCCCCATGCGGCACCAGCACACACATGGCGCTGCACATGCATGGATGCCATGTGTGTGCTGGTGCTGCACAAGGGTTCTTGGGCTGAGCACCACCCCAGTAGGAAGCTATGGTTCTGCTCTCTCTTTCTTAAAGCTCCTGTTCCCTGCTCCCAACCAGGGCTCGAACTGCAGTTCGAGCATATCCCTACATCATAACACAGTCCTGGGGTGGTCTGATCAGTCTACTATGGTCTATTTTCCTGTTCCTTTTTAACTAGAAACTCTCTGGTTCCATGGAATGCACACTCAACATCCTGTAAAAGTTCTTGCATAACTATTTTGTATTCGGTGATCCTGAGTATTTCTACTTCCTTAAGAACAAAACATTGTTCATTGTGGATTACATAAAGGTCCCGCAAGCTTCCTTTGCAAAACATTTCAGAAACATTCAAGTGCTAGGTGCTCCACAAAAATCAGATATCGATTCACCAGTGGAGAACACAATCTACCACCTGTCCACTCCAGCTGTAGACTTTTTTTACATCAGTAAAACTAATGAGATGTAGCAATTTTAGTTCAAAGATCTTGTATCTAATTTTCTGCTCAAGTGCACTATCTGCTTCAACCCCAACTCCATGGCTGGAGTCAAACACAATGCAATATTATAGTTCAGCTAGTTTTGTGTTATGGCTAAACTAAGCTTGCCCACAAACTATAGTTTGAGACCAACAAGCCAACATCTGGAACTATGGATTGAAGTTGGTTTAGAAACCAAATCTGAACTAATTGTGATTTCCTGTTAGTTTAAATCCAGAGAACGTTAACAAATCACATTTAGTGCCACTACTTTGCCTCAAGGGTACTGTACCATGGAGGCAGGAATGAACATATGAAGTTGAGTGCTCAGGACACGGGACATAAAATAAACAAGCAGTAAATCATGGTTAACCTGTTGTATGTCTGGAAACTCTAACTATACTTTGACTTCTTAACTATGGTTAGACCAACTAGATTATACCTTGCAACGGGGTCACAAGGTATCTCTAAAGTGTGCTTCCGCACTTCCTGTGCTGTGACACCGCAATCCCTACGCTGACAGCAGGTGCCGTCCACATTTCTGATGCCTTGTTTTGGATTTAATTGCTGTGATTTATTGCTATAATGTTGTATGTCCAGTGTAAAAAAGTTGCTGTATTTTCTGGTTGTTAGTTTTCGTGAGACTGCTCCCCCGCTAGGCACTTTGCTATTTATGTTTTGAATGTGATTTGCCTGAACCGAAGCATTTTGCCGCTGTTGAGTGGGTAACCTGGAAAGCGCCATGGTGTCCGAACCCAGCCAATCTTTTCTTTTTAAAAGATACGTTGATGTAAAAGCATTCAGAACAATAAGAAAATTAACCAAGTCTCTAATACACATACACACATGGTCAAAATTTCCAAAGAAACTCATAGCCAGATTTTCTAGTGCTCCACACCTCAAAATAAACAGTTTCCCCCGCGCACTCTAAAGAGCTGAGTTTCCATCTGGACACCAAAATAAGGTTCATATTTTCAAAAGCTTCCACTCTTATCACCTATGTCCAGGTTTTCAGAAAAGTACATTACACCATGCTTACAGTAACTCAACTTTCTTTTGCAAAATCCAGTTGTCAGCGGTAAGGGATTTTGAAAATGCCACCCACAGAGTTTTCATGTTTGAATGGTTGCTGATAACTATCCATATCGATACCTCAGACAGGGCAAAGCAAATGGTAAATTAGAGATAAGAATAGTAAATCACTTTGTACACCAAAAAGTGTTACAGAAATTTTGTTTTCTCTGTGAATATGATCTAAAGGGGCATGCACATACCATTAGCCAAAGCAAGCAAATGTTTTAGAGATTCCCTCTTAGAAGCTGGCTGTACTGAATTCCCAAGTTCTCTTTGAAAAGGTTAACTTTTTTTAAAAAAAATAGTTTTTATATTTAGTGGAGCCTTCTGGAACTGCAGAAGTATACTTCAACAAAATACTTCACTTTGCATTCAATCCCACTAATTACAATAAAATTAAAATCTTATCTGCCATCACCACCTCATAGCTCCATTCCAACTTTCCCCAAAGAATTTACGATCTGTATGTGGTAAAAACATACATGTATTTGTACATATTGTTTTATTTTTACAGACTGTGACAGACATCCAGACTAATGAAGCACTGCAGCAGCAATGGTGCACTGGTGCTACAGGGGAAGGGTGATTTTTAAAAATTAATTATTTTTTATTATTTTATCTATAATACAAACTAGGAAACATAAGAAAAATAGAAAAGAAAAACTAATCAGCCAAACCAATTACAGTGATTCTCATTACAATCTGTATATACCAGGGGAAGGGTGATTTTTTTCTACCTCCCCTTCCCTCTGAAACTAACGGTGACTCCCAACAATACATCATTGTGGGCTTTGCAGCTTCATTAGTCTGAAAATCCACTTAGCAGGGGGAGATCTATAATTGTGCAGCTGTACGTGAACACAGGCTACCAGCAGCCTGACTGGGCAGGGCGACTGCTGTTGGCACCCCACCTGCCCCTCCCATTTGTCACCTTCTGCTTGAGCCCCCCACAAACACCTGTCCCCCGCCCTCCTGCTGCTGGCAGCTGCTGCCCCACGGAAGCTGGCTGCAGCATAGTAGGATGACATCACCATCAGGTTTGCTTCCCTTTCCCGGCTGTGGTAGCTGCAATGGTTAGCAGGGCCTCTGCGGCAGGAGGGGGTTAGGGGGGCTGCAGTGGTGACCCGCCAAACAATATGGACATGGGCCACCACCAATGTCACAACAACACTGCCACCTAAATATATTGCAAGGTGACAACCCTAATTTTTTTGAAATAACTTCTAAGAGTAATGTGTGCGTGCTTTCCGCACCAGTGAGAGGAACAATTATTACTAATTCATGAAAAAAAACCATTAAATTTGAAAAGCTAAGTAAGTTGGGTGTGGCGGCCTCTTCTGGCATGCTTCCCCATCCTTCAAAGTGCCTGACTTTTGAAGCAGTAAAGGTAAAGTGTGCCGTTGAGTCGGTGTCGACTCCTGGCGCCCACAGAGCCCTGTGGTCATCCTTGGTAGAATACAGGAGGGGTTTAACATGGCCTCCTCCCGTGCAGTATGAGATGATGCCTTTCAGCATTTTCCTATAGGGAAACTGAAAAATGGGAGGGTCATAGGGTAGAGTGCATCAAATGACAGCACTTCTAAGATACTTGTGCACTATCACAGAGGCCATCTTCTCACTTCATGTGAGAGGGCATTAATCAGGTGAGAAGGAGTCACACAAGACGCTGGATAAACTTGCCTGGACAGAGGTGTTCACTATAGCAAAAATGAGCTTGCCAAGGACAAGTGTGCTGCTTCCAACCTGGCCAGCAGCTTTGTTGCACAAAATGAGAGCATATCATTGTTTCAGCAGCACATATTCTAAAAACTGGAGCACAACAAACAGGAGCAGGGACCCTTCACAAGGATGATATGCACTATCACAAAATGTTCCACAGTTTTAGACTGTGTCACATGTACATGCAAAGGAATTGAAAATGTCCCCAGAGCCACATACCCAAGAACTTCATAATCTATTTTTACACAGGAAAAGAAAGCAGATTTCTTGTAGCTGTGACAAGATACAGCACATCAGGACTGAGCAAATGTGCCTTCTGACGATGAAACCTTCTGACTATGAAACCATAAACCTTCTGACTATGAAATAGCTGCTGATGTGATTTTATTATTCAGGTGGGAAGAAAAAACTGAAGCAGACACTGATAGTTGGAATTTAGGGAAGTGCTTGACTAACAAGCAGAAGGTTGCCGGTTTGAATCCCCGCTGCTACTATATCGGGCAGCAGTGATATAGGAAGATGCTGAAAGGTCTCATCTCATATTGCGTGGAAGGAGGCAATGGTAAGCCCCTCCTGTATTCTACCAAAGAAAACCACAGGGCTCTGTGGGCGCCAGGAGTCAAAATCAACTTGACAGCACACTTTACCTTTAGTTTAACTTACAAATACAGTGTGTCAGTAATATACTAGCTATAATGCTAGCTATTGAGATCAATTTTCATTTGGTCTCATTTCTTCTTCATTTGGAGAAGATCATTATAACTCATCCTGTTGAGTTGCTCAGAAAGATTAGCATCGACAGTCAACTGGAAATATCCCACTGAGATATCTCAGTTCACCATGACCTGTCCCTGGTGAGCTCCCACCGCAAGGTGCTTACAAACCTATTAGTTCTACTATATCTTCATTACTATGGGCAATACTTCCACTCAGGGTTGTTAAGAGTGATATGGTTTTTCTGGGCATCTTCCTGCATCCTCTCCACTACTGGTGTTTTTCCACATTCATATTGGTCTTTATGCCAAAAGTTGTGACAAAAGGACAAAGCATGTAATTAGCCAAAATAGTTGAAGTCAGTCAATTAACACATCACAGAACCATCCAAGAGACTGAATACCCCAGAGAAGGAAAAACATGCCAAGCCAATGGTCAACCAAAGCTGCTATAAAAGTTGTGTGTGTGTGTGTGCACGCGCGCATGCGTGCACCTGTCTGTGATGTTAGCCACTGAAAAAGCTTCTTGGTAGATTTGTTTAGCAGGCTAGAAATTCTAAAATAAATAAATAAAGTGTCCCAGAGAACACACACCACCATAGAAGCCTCTGGGGTATGTACTTTCTGTATACTGCTTTTCTTTTCTCTCTTTGTTAAAATAATCTGGCAGGATGCCCTTGCCTCACCCTGTCCCCCACCCTACAACTGTCTGATGGCCAGGCCAAATTGGAGCATCTCAGCCAACTAGCATGACTCAGTGATGCACAAATGAGGAATGGGATTTTGGATATATGATACTACACACAAATTCAATATTGTTTAAATTGTTATCAAACCATCGGGCCTCTAGATCTAGCTAGGAAGAAAATTTGTAAATCAGGAGTTAACCACTTTAAAGAGATAGAAGTGGTTGCAGGCTTTCTGCCACAGGTTTTGCCCTTTGTGGCTTCTCACATCCCAGACTTGGAAAATATGAGCTGTGATACTGAGAAAGGTAAGAAGCCAGCAGAGCCCCATAGTGATAAATGAGTTTGCATCATCTGTCATTAGAACTTTCTGCCAACAGGGTCATTCCCTATTAAATTACCACTTGTCAATGTTTAAAATACTGATTGATAAATGACTGTGCCAAAACTGATAACACAACAGCTTTTCTTTTATAATATTCTTGGTTTCCACATTCTGCTACTTCAAGATACAGATATAGCAAGTACTGGTTTTTCCACCCCACTCTCTCCCCTCCCCACTACTTTGCTGAAGCACAATTTAATCGAATACAAAACTAACAGGTACTGCATAATGATTGGTTCTGATATACATTACATGCTAGTCTTCCTGCCAAAATAAACCTACCAGCGATTTAGTGATATGGGCAGATCCAAGTTTCACATTTCATCAAATGCTAGTAATCTGTTTTATCAATATAAACTGCATTTTAATGAAAAAATTCTTTTCTTCAGTACACTTCACTTTTAATGCCCCAGAGTGTAATAATTCGTTCATGCTGTACAACAAGAATGTTTTACAAGACCTGAACTCTCAAGAGAAATTTCTCTGTAAATACAAAATGCAACTTTTATGGGAATGCGTTGTATGCAACGTGACGAGTACCCAACATAATAAAATTAAGTAGGTTGCATAGAGAATTCAACTGCAGTATACTTCGGAGTTAGTGAAAGGCTAACGTGAAATCTCAGCTGGGTTATTTTATTTATTTGTTTATTTTAATTTTATTTATTTATTTAACACATTTTTATACCACGCATGTTACATGCAAGTCCCTGGGAGGGTTCACAATCTAAAAACACAACAATTAAAACATTAGCATAATTAAAACAGTTTAAAATACAGATAAGAAATCCAAAGCTTAAACTATAAACTAAAAGCCTGACACAACAGTTACTGTAGGTCCGTCTTTAAAACATCCAGAGAAGGAGAGGCTCTCATTTCATTAGGAAGCATGTTCCAAAGTCCCAGGGCAATCCTAGAAAAGGCCCAGTTTCGAGTCGCCACCAACTGAGCCAGTGGCAACTGCAACCGGACTTCCCCAGATGATCGTAATAGGGGGCGGGGTTCATGAAGAAGGAGGAGTTCCCTTAAATAACTTGAACCCAAGCCATTCAGGGCTTTATAGGTAATAAACAGTACTTTGTATTTCACATGGAAAATTACTGGCAGCCAGTGTGACACATAAGTTATTTTGAATGCGTGTAATATGATCTCTTTGGGTAACCCCAGAGACCCACCTGACAGCTGCATTCTGTAATAACTGCAGTTTCTGGACTATGTGCAAAGGCAGCACAATGTAGAGTGCATTGCAGTAGTCAAGTCTGGATGTTACCAGAATAAGCACCACTGTTTTATAGTTGTTTATCTCCAGGAATGGGCGTAGCTGGTGTATCAGCCGAAGCTGACAGAAAGCCCTCCTGGGCACTAAGCATTAGGTAAAGGAAAGGAGACATCATTTTTCACTGGTCAAATTGGTAAAGAAATAAAGAAATTGGGTTAAGAAACAAAACAACGCCTACAGCACCAACTAGACAGTGGTTGAATAAACAGTAACTTTTAATGAGGTCCTATTTGCCTTGGAGGCTGGTGTAAGTTAGATGGGTATCACCGAGAAGGATCCAGAAGGGGCAAGGGTGACAAGTGGGGAGCTGATAGGGCATGCAGAAAACTATTTTTGGATTAACACGACTTTATTGATCTCTGTCACCAATCCTGTATTAGACCATCTACTTGTCAAATGCTACATTAGTTCTCTTTGCACCTGCTTTTACACATCATGTGATTTGCTACTTTGCTGTATTTTGCATCCATTTTGTTCTGCTGCTTCAACTGGGAGCAGGCCAAATAGTCCACAGGAACCTTTCACTATTGGAGAACAGGGTAACTCTTATATCAGCATTATTGAATGTGAACTCCTCATTTTCACCACTATTGTCCTTTCCCATTTTAACCATGGCATTTACAATATAAGAAAGAAGCACAGTTTAAGATATCTGACTCTCCATATTTCTTCATTTTTGAATTTAAAAAGCAAGCACTGTATATTCCAACAAGTTGTATTAATGAAAGCAGCTCTCATTATCTTCAACCCTAGTCCTCCCATCTGTTCCTTTTTATCTGTTATTCTGTGCTGTCATTTGTCTAACATGGATTTTAAGTGCCTTAGGACACAGATTTAACTTTTAAAGCAAATGGTGAGGGAAGGAGCGGTATAGCACCATCTCTTTGCAGACATCCATACAAAGTATGAGAATCACATATCCAGAGAGCTTTCTTAGCTCTCCTCATCCAGAGAAATAAGTGGTGGCAGTGAATGAGCGGACAGGCATCAAGGCAGCATTGGCTATTTCATTTTTAGTGGAAAAAAGGATTGGACAAGTCCTGGATTTTCAAAGGAATGCTAAAAAATAATTCCTTAACTAGTGGTATTTATCTTTCAAATGGATGGCTTCATATGGATGCACACATGCAAAACATTCATTTGGAATAAACCATCATATAACTTCCTGAAGGAAAATCCTGTGATCCATCCAAAACTCCAGTCCCAGTTCACAGGACCATGACTTGGTCCTGCATGGATGACCCATTTTGACTGATGTGACTCACACATGAGCAGTGGTAGCTATGAAAGTGTGCTGAAATGTTAACTTGAACTAGACTGCACATGGATAAAAACATATAGACTGTGGGGCTACCCAGTTCAGTACAGTCTACTTTGTCCGGCAATGAAGACAGCCGTAGCGATGTCACAGACTTAAAACAACTATAAGGTGATGAACAAAACAGCATTTGCCACTAGAATGGTAAGTCTAAAGGAAACATTTTCAAGTTTTCCATAGACACTGTTGAAAAAAAGTAATTTAAAAAAAAATCAAAATTTGTCCTAGATTAATTAACACTACAACTTGATTTTAAATAAACAAAACAATACACAAAACTGTAATATCATGTCCTCTAGAGGTGTGCATGAATCAGATTCTGCTATTCAATTCGAGCTTGAATCTAATCACAGAATCATAAAATTGAATCGTAGAAAACAGCTGGCTTGGCCATTTTTCCAAGAAGAGCTGAAAAAACAGGCCACAAAATGGCAGTTTTCCCAGGGAGAGCTGGTCTACTAATTAGAGTCAGTGGGTAGACCAGCTCTCTGCTCTGGACAAGGCGTCAGCCCGCCTCAGAGGACTGGTCTAACCAACTGGTAGATCAGCTCTCCCCACAAAAACAGTGTCATTTTGACACCCATTTTTCCAGTTCTCCCCAGAAAAACAGCTCTTAAAATGGCGCTTAAATCACCCAAATCTATTCAGGTCAAATTGGAGTGATTCTCTTCAACCCCAAATTGGGCCCTTTATTTTGAGGGTGATTTGATTCGAGGTCGAATCACCCCAAATTTGACCTGAATCAGTTCGAGGTTGAATTGAATAACACACCCCTAACGTTCTCCCCAAATAGTCAAATCATGCCTGATATTATCAATCCTTCCTAAATATATATTGTTTCCTGGTACATACACCTATCACATCTTCTGTATTGGGGAATGTCAGTACCTTTCATTAAGAAATGCTACAAATAAAAATAATTTATTTGCTGACATTAAATTCTAGTGGTGTCCTCTTACGTGGCCCAGTTCTTACATGGCCCAGTTCAAGGTGATGCATTAATGTATTTTTACATGGCATCACAGTCACAACTTAACTTAAAATGAGGGCTTCCTTTACAAATCATGGTCATATTCCTAATAGTACTGCCTTTTTGTTTCGTATGTCTCTGTCACGTATACAAATGAAAATCATATTAAGGGCAATAACAACAACTAAAAAGGAGGTCAAAGTAAGGAGGAAAAAAAATCACCTTGGTTATTTTGCTGTTCATATTTCCCCCCAACATCTTTGCAAAATTATGCATTTTTAAAAGACTGCAGGCATTCAAATGACTGTCAGTCATGCAAATAATCACTTACTTACACTGTATGAGTTTGGTTTGGATAAAGCAAATTACCATTTGAAAATAACTCGAAAAACACTCTGGGCTAAGAGCTTGCTTTATGAATCTAAGTTTGGCCATGATATTTCTTAACCTTTTTCTCCTTCATTTCCATTCAGCTAGATTTCACTGGAGTAATACAGACTAAATTAATAAACTGTATTCAATTGCCACAGGTGCATTCAACGTTTATTTAACACATGATCTTGTTAGAAAAAATAGCGGCAACTATCTGAAAAAGCTCAGGCTAAAATTGCACAACTTGATTCAGGAATTGTTGATTTGGGTCAAAAGCAGCACCTTGGCCTCCTGTGTAGATGTTTATTTTTATCTAGAGCAAGTAATCATAATTGGTTTCTAAACACAAGATTTTTTTAAAAAAAGTAGCAAGCAATATGAAATATGCCAGATTTTTTCTGAAGAGCATGCATGACTCTAACAAAAAACATTGTAAAAAGTATTTCTTTTCAAAGAAATAAGGAAGGTATGTTAAATGTTGCTTTGCAACACAATACTCAATTTAAAATTTAGGAAATCACATTGAAGTTAGGGGTGTGCTCGAACCACAGTTCGAACACTGGTTTGAGCCCTGGTTGGGAGCAGAGAGCAGGAGCTTTGAGAAAGAGGAGAGCAAGTCCTTACCTGCTCTCCACCTCCCTATGCAGCTTCCTGAGGGGGTGGCAATCAACCCAAGTATCCCTCTGCAGTGCCAGCACACACATGGCATCCGCGCACGCATGGGCGCTATTTGCATTTCAGCACCACCATGCCTACCAAGCAAATGGCACCCACGCATGCAAAGACGCCATGTGCATGCTGGTGCCGCATGGGGGTACTTAGGCTGAGTGCCGCCCCAGTAGGGAGCTGCATGGGGCAGCAGAAAGCATGTAAGGATCTGTTCTCCTCTTTCTTAAAGCACCCGCTCCCAACCAGGGCTCGAACCGCGGTTTGAGCACACCCCTAATTGAAGTTAATATTAAAATCCAAATAAAGTTACATCAGCTAGCTAATGTAAAGACTGAGACCATTTTGTTTTGTCATGTTTGTGACCTTAATACATCATCAGCAATAAATACATATGGCCAAAATTATAAGGCCTGAGACATTCAGAATAAAGTGCTCATTGTATTAGCTTCAGCACAATAAGCAAGCCATAAGGCCAAGTGATCTTCCAAGTGTCTACTGCAGTAACTAGTAAATGCCACTAGTTTGCCACAAGAAATGAATTAATTATGGCAATTATGAGTGCAACGTACCCATAGGCATGTCTCTTCTTGATTCACTGCCCTGGCCTTGCCTTCTCCCAGATAGCCTTCACTGAAGCAGGCATTTCTGCCACAACTCAACATTTGGTCCAACTGTGTCATTCCACAATTTCATAGGTTGAGAATGATCTATTCTCTGAGGTGGCTGCACATTTCATCTCGTTACATTTAATACCCCAAAAGTGGAAACACAAATAGGTAGGTTATACTGAGGGTTGGTGACTCTCAGTTATCAAAAAAAGGTTTGAGTGCAAATATGAAGCATTCTTCCAATTTTAATTCAGAAAAATTAGCGTGCCAAAAGGGCAAAATACACGAGATGTACTACGTATATGAGACGTAATGCACAAAGTATGTGATGTGCATGGGATCTCCAGAGGCTCCTTCTTTTCTCTTTTCAGGTCACCTTTGGATTAGAGCCAATTTTCAGATCCTACTTGAACTGATTTTCCAACCAACAAGTCATGAAGTGCCCAATGAAAAATTGCAGGTAACAACGATCACTTCAAACGTAACTGAAACACTAACTGGCACAAAGTCAAAAGCTACCAACCTGCTTATATTTGAGAACTTCACTGGAAAGTAAAGGACTTGGCATTTTGGTCTGATTATCTTTTCCAGGTCCTTTGGTCGATGGTCAGGCATCAGTTTCATAAATTTCCCAATGGATGTTAGAAATGACTCCATATTATAAGCAGAGTTGAACACCACGACGTCAGCAACCAAACTAATTAAAAAGAATAAATTATTAAGAATAAATGATAAATACTAAGTTGAATTATATGGCACCTTTCCTATGCACTGAAAAATTGTTGCACACATTATCAGAGTTGTGTAATGCCTATATTTTAGTAGTTTGTACAATAACCTTGTAAGGCAGTATAGCTGCTGCCCTCCCCCTTCACTGTGGGAGAGCGGGGGTGAAGTTGTGGGCCCAGCCCGAGAAGCAGGCACGTGGGCCATTTTTGTCCCCCATCATGTGTTGCGGGTGGATCAATCAATGCATAAGCAGCTGGCTCCATTCCATTCTCTCTCAGTTGCACTGAGGGCAGGCACCCTCCCACCTGTCCCTTGACTCAGTGGGGGAGATTCCGGTCGCCTTTTGGGGCCAAGAAGGAATTTTTTGGGCCTCAGCTGACTGGCTATGTTTGGGGCCTTTTTTTGCCCACTACTCGCTAACTTTGTTAAGGTTGCCACTGGGTTATTTGGTCACTTTACAGTTGAGTGCGGGTCAGGGTAGGTTAATTTGTAATGGTGCTGGGCTGGAGGGCCATTATGGTGAGTGGGAATATGGAGGAAGGCGTGGTGATCTCGCGACTCTCGGGAGGGATCTGCTCTCACTCGGATGCATGCCAGCAAAAGCCGCTCAGTGCCTTGCAACATGGGTTGAGGTGGGTTGGCATGCATTCCTTTGTCAGGGGTAACCTCGTGGTCCAGATAAGGTTCAGACTTGTCCTGAACAGAATCAAATCCAGTCCTTCACCTTCCTGTGGGTATACCTCCTATGAGATTGACCCATATAGGGGATACCTGCACTCTGGTTAAATTCCTTGTTGCAGGTTTGTAATTATTTAATAAAGTGGCCCTAATTTCTTCCAATTACGCATATCCTGACATTATTTGGGTCTGGGTTTGCAATACCATCCCCACACAAAAACTGGTGACTGAGGATGGACATAACTTTCTGGAGGTATCAACATTTTATAACTTTCCAGAGGTCTCTAGCTCATTTTACTATCATGCTACACCACTCTCCAAAAACTTTGGAGAAGTCAGACATGGGATAGATATTAATTTAGTCATTTTGATGTGTGCTCCAAGGATC
Organism: Hemicordylus capensis; assembly: GCF_027244095.1. Classification (NCBI taxonomy): domain Eukaryota; kingdom Metazoa; phylum Chordata; class Lepidosauria; order Squamata; family Cordylidae; genus Hemicordylus; species Hemicordylus capensis. The sequence goes on from NC_069657.1 coordinate 176,553,519, forward strand.
ATGTGTGACATTCACACACACACTCACTCACATCCCATGGATCTTTAACAAAGCTAAACATTTTCATAACCTAGCTAACAATACTTTTTTCACCATACTATTCTATAAATGTAAAAAAGTTCAATAAATGAACAATGCAGTTTTTATCATGGAAATGGGACACTATCAGAAAGAGAGAAATGGCTCTGGCTTTGGCCCTAATCTGCACAGGTGCCCACATGCCAACAAGCCAATATGTATAGGCTCTGAACACCTGCTCTATACCTGCAAACATGGAGACTACAGATGATATGCAGTTTCTACTGACATAGACTCCTGTACTGAAATTATAATCAAAGCATGAAAGTCAGGGGTGGGATCAGCAGGAATGATCCCAACCTCCCTCTCCATACACACATACATTTCTACCAATTTGACAGCCTGCACAAGGCTAAAGGCACTCATCCTGGTAATTCTCACTATTTCAGAGTCAAGAAAGAAAACTGACACTGCCCCCCAAAAGCAGGAGTCAGCAGAAATATTTGTCAGGAGTCAGTGAGGAAATATTTGAAGCTCCAATGCTTTTCAGCTCAACAACTGGAATGGGACCATTTTTTGAAATCTCTCATTCTTCCCAACATATGATTTTAACGTGTTTTCTTTCAACTAAGACAACCAGTAAGCTAACCTATTTCTCTTGCTTCTAACAGATGAAAACAAAAAAGACACAAAGGGACCCAAAAACTTAAGCAAACTTTTTGCTTCTATCCCACATTTAATAGCAGGCAGACACATTCTGGGTCTACTTAAGTTTTAAATTCTTTCTTCCATGGCCCATAATTTCTTTATGATTGCCAAAATGGAAATTCAAGTATTAAAAAAAATGCAGTTGAACAAGAGAAAAAAAAAACCTATGCTAATTAAAGGAAAAATAATTACGTGTAATCTATATACAGTGGTCCCTCTACTTACGAAATTAATCCGTTCCGAATGCACATTTGTAAGTCGAAAAATTCGTAAGTCGAAAAGCGGTTTCCCATAGGAATGCATTGGGAACGGATTAATGCGTTCCGGAGTCTAGAAAAAAGACCCAGACCCCCAGTAAGGCTTGCAAACTGCACAGGAACATTTCTTTTCAAGAATAAACAGGCAGTAAACAGGCAGGCAAGTCAAGGAAACTGCATGTAAAATTTGTAAGTCGAGGAAACCCCATCTAAAAATTTGTAAGTCGAGGAAACCCCATCTAAAAATTTGTAAGTCGAAAAAACCGCATCTAAAACCGGATCTAAAACTGCCGTTTGTAACTCGAAAAATACTTATGTCGAGTAGTTTGTAAGTCGAGGGACCACTGTATTTAATTCTCTTAGCTGGCATGCGTGCCCTCTTGGATTTGGCAGCTGAGCTCTCGCGAGACTTCCTCACATTGGGCAAGAGTTGGGGGGGGGGGAATGGAGGTGAATCGCAAAACAGTCTGAGGAGGCAGCCTTGGCTGGCCGGCGGCAGCAGCGATGGCCGGGCCTGGCCACACTGTCCCAGGTAAGAGGGGAGGAGGAGGAGCAGGCAGTGGCAGTGGCAAAGACCGGCCTGTCCACGGGGGGCGGGGCAAGGGAAACGGTGGCGGGACAGCAGGATGGCCGTCCCTGTTAAGAGGGAGGCGGCAGTGGTGGCAAAGCCCGGCCTGTCTGCGGGGGGGGGGGGAGGCGGTGGTGGGACGGCAGGATGGCTGTCCCAGGTAAGGGGGAGGTGGCAGCAAAGCCTAGCCTGGCCGCCGGGGCAGAAGGTAGCGGCAGGACGGCATGGCCAGGCCGTCCCGGGTACAGGAGAGGTGGCGGTGGCAAAGTCCAGGAAGCAATGGAGAGACTGGAAGGGGAGGTGAGTGAGTGGGAAAGAGAGAGTGGGGCAGGAGGGAGGGGAGAAGAGCCTGCCCCAAATAGCACACAGATGCTCTGTGAGGGTCGGCTAGTAAAAATTATTCTTGCTAAAATCTTCACTGAAGGTTCTTGCTAAAATCTACAGTCTTCAACAAAACTGAAACACAACACAAGTAACAAAATGCACCACAAGGCCCAGAGCTCAAGTTCAGGGCTAACTGCACAGCAAGCTATTCACTCAATAGCAAAGCTGCCATACAGCTCTGAATGTTCCTGATGGCATCATCTCTTAACCTGTTCACGGATTTTTTAAATGCTTTTAGTTCAGGGATAGGCAACCTTCCCTCTCCAGCTGTTGTTGAACTACGACTCCTGTAATCCCCAGCCACAATTTATTGTGGTTGGGAATGATTGGATATTTAGTGCACCAACAATGGAGAACCAAGGTTGCACCTTGTTAGGTGCTCTGTTCTCTTGGTAGCTGAAATAGACTAGAGGGTGGTGGTTATGAGACTAATTGATGTCCATCATGTCCTCCATAACCTTGCTGAGATTTTCCCCTAGTCCCCTTAAGAATTCTGATTCTTAAGGTGCTAGGGGTCTGTTCCCTAGGCATTTTAAATAGCCTACTGGAGAGTTTAATTTGGATTGAAAGAAGAATTTTGTCCTCCAATGCCAACTAACAGTCCTCAAAGAATTATTTGGTCAGTGAAAGTAAAAACTTCTTAATAACTTAAAGGATCTGGAGAACAGAGAGTAAATGTACTCCCTTTGGACTTTAAGTTGAAGGGAAACCTCTCAACACATTCAGGACATGCACCTGTGCAGCATTTTCATATTTCTAGGTTCTTTGGCAGTATGAGAGCAACGCAAATGCATAGCTCTTGCTTTCCAATGGCGGCAGGGCGAGGGGGTTTCTTTTCTTTGGGGAAATATGCAGTATGTAGACACCAATCCCAATCCATAGGCTCCTGTCTTGCTTCCCTATCAAGTGGCACAGGACCAACCTGTATTAGAGGGAACAAGTGAGACCTGCAACAAAGCATTGCAACCTCCCAATCTACAAGGCCAGCACTAGGGGTTGGCTAAGACCGGTCTTGGCTAAGGACCCACAACTGACCTGAGGCCACAGAGTCCACATGACAGGTGCCAGAAGGGGGCAACAGTTACACAACTCTACTGCATCACCACTGCCTTTTCCCAGCCACCTCCCCATCTGCAAACTGTGGATGGGTAGAAGGGTAGCAGTGCCACAAGAGACTCATGGAACCTCTGCCACCTTCTACCTTCCCCACCCACAAAGGGGCTTCCTTGAAATAATGCAAATAACTATGGGAAGAAGGGAGAAGGAAGCACCACCAGGGCTCAACTTGCCCCACTTTCCCCTTGCTAAATGTTGGAGGGAAAAGAGCTGTTGCTTTAACCCCATGGTCTGCCACTGCCCGAATCAGGAATGGGGAGAATGGGAGAGACAGATACCCATCGGTCGGCCAAGGCATTCCCCTAACTCCCCATTCAGGCATCTAAGCAGCAGCGCAGCAAAGAGGAGATGTGGGACCGACAAGGGGATGGCAGAGCACCATTGCAGACCTCTGCACCTCGGCAAGCTGGTGCCCACTTCCTAGATTAGTCAGTCTCGGCTGTTAGATCATTCTCTCCTACTGGAACTTACAGACTGGATTTAGTGGTTTTATGTATCTCAAAATTCAAATTCTGACATTAATAAAGCTAAATCATAATAGCAACAATAAAGAAATTTATAGCATTTTTAAAATTAACAAAGGGAAACATGGTTTAACGTTTTTTCATAATATATGCATTTCCTCCAGTAGAAATGGTGAGGAATATATTTTATGTAGGATGCTATTTGATTTTAAGAACCATTTTAAGGCAAAGCTATTTCATTATATTTTCAGAACACTGCTACTGCAAAATAGAAACATTTTGCAAACGATAGCAGAACTGGAGCTACAAAAAGCTCAACTATATAGGGATCATTATTTGTCTTTCATCTGAGTTACAATGCAAAGATGCAGATGTTATACATATAGCTTTAAAATGCTCAATCTACACTTATAATAATTCTCCTAATAACAAATATGTGAAATAGACCAAGTAAATGAATCTATTTCAATTCGAGCCAATTCAGCTCTTCAGTTTCACTTTAGGTTTGTATAACGCCTAATCTCAACGCTTTTCAGCATAGCTGTTATTAACTTCTTTCATTAACTTATATTCAAGAAATATGTTTGTTTTAAGTAACAATAAAGGGCCACAGCCTTTTAAATGTCTGGGTATTTTACCACTGCACAATTTGTGAATATGCAATGAAAGAAAAGGATTTATCTGGTATCTTACTAGCCTCTCTCCCTAAAAAAACACTGCAGCAGTACATTTTAATTTTTGTTTACTCCCTTGAAAACCTCTATTTTAATTTCAGCTGTATGCAATAAAAGCTATTGCTAAGCCAGTGTTGATTAACTGCCCCTTTGTTAAGTGCTTTCAAAGCAAAAGCATCTTGTGTGTATTACGAATGAGGTATATACTGAAAATTAGTGTAATTTACTGGAGGACAAGTCTCTTATAATAGCATCCAGGTATAGCTCTCATTCTGCAACCTGTGTATATCGAGGAACTTCAGCTTGTGTATGTGTGCATCTGTCTGTCTCCAATTAGGTGCTGCATAGGACTCCACACATTTTTATTTAAAATAAACCCTGAAGGCATGCATATAAGAGAAAAAACAAAACAATGAAACACAAGGGCGTGTGAGATGCACCTACCATGAAAGAATCTGGTTGTATCCGTACTGGAAGTCTCTTTCCTGACATTTCTTGACAGGATATGTCAATTGGTTCTCATGGAAGTAAAGGACCTTTTTCAATTTGCCAAAGTCAGGCCGAAGGGCAACAAGTTCAGTCAGGTTAAGCACCGAGCTTGCAAAGAGGATCCTAAGAAACAAGGAAAGTAGTGTTTACTGTCTACAAGCCTGCTCAAAAGTGTCACCCTTCACCCTTTCCCTCCCTCTGCTCTCCTCACAAGAAAAAACATAACCTCTACAGGGACACATCAGTGGCTAAGCCTTAATACCATGTAGCAGCATTTTAAGTTTTGATCTCTTAAAAAACAGCTGCTAAGGACTCAACTAGAAAAGCACTGAATCTCATTGGTGTTCTTAGCTCAGTTACAGAGAGATGCAAAATAAAAAAAAAGCTGGATGGGTTTTATTGAAAAACGCAAGAAAAGCTGCGTCTGAAGGACAAATGGAACAAAGATAAGGCTGACTGGGGAATACTTTGCTTGCCAGTTTCATTACACTTTAGTTCTTTATGCAACCAACTACTGAAATTCAATATATGAGCTGGTATGGCACATGTTCATGTTATGACATAAAACCTTTTGATTTATGCAGTAGACATATCTAGTGTGGTTTTTATTTTTCATGTTCAGATTTCCTTTTCCTATTTTTATTAAACATGTTCTATAGCCTTTGTTGTTTTGTTCCTCCGGTCCTATCTATTACCATGCCACTATGAGTAGAGTCAGTAAGAATGGTCATCCCCTTTAAGTTATACAATAGAAATGAAAATACCATTGGTGAAGTAAATCTGAGTACATGAAAACTGACTTAAAATGCAATTAACTGCCCTGAGCCATTTTTGGAAAGGTGGTATATAAATCAAATGAGTAAATGAATGGAAATAATTCAGTACAGAATGATACATGACTATCATAACAAGTTGATGTTTTAATTTATAACTACGGGCTCAGAGCATCTGCACCTCTAGTTCTCCCCATTCCTTCCCGCTTCCCTCTTGGCTCTCCCCCTGTTCTCAGCCCCTCCGGGCGCCGCCACTGTTTTCTCCCCCTCCCTGCCATTTTCTCTGTCTGCCACCGCTTTCTTCTCCCCCTCCCAGCAGCTTACTCACGAACTCTAGCGAGAGCTGCCACACATGGGATTAGCGACGGATACTGTACATCTTAGATAATTATATCTATCTATCTATCTATTTGATTTCTATACCGCCCATCCAAAAATGGCTCAGGGTGGTTTACACAGAGAAATAATAAATAAATAAGATGGATCCCTGTCCCCAAAAGGCTCACAATCTAAAAAGAAACACAAGATAGACACCAGCAACAGTCCCTGGAGGTACTATGCTGGGGGTGGAGAGGGCCAGTTACTCTCCCCCTGCTAAATAAAGAGAATCACCATGTTAAAAGGTGCCTCTTTGTAGATGGATAGCCATAGGTGTAGTAAAGCACTCATGACCTTCAATGGAGGTTTTTATTTACCTGAAAGAAACATTTGTGCAATGCATATTTTCATGGAAGCTACATTAATGATGCAAAGGAATATGGATTCAATATTTTATTGTTCACATTTTAACCTTCTGTTGCAGATACAGTTCTAACCTTACTTTGAATAGCTCACTGGATTCTTAATGGTAAACATGCAGAATAAGTTGACTTGTGGTTCACCAGCTACTAAAGCATCTTGTGCAAGACAAGGGGGCAGTGCTAGGCAGCTCACCTTGCTAGTCTGCAAGGATGAAACCAGATTACATGGCAAATGCATTATTGCAGCTCCGTCTTTTTAAACCTTGTTTAAAAACAGCACTGCCGGGAGCACCAATACTGATCTGGACTGCAACACCAAGATGTTTAATCCTTTCCTCTCTGAAGTATTCCAACAAGAAGTGCACTATGGAACTAATTGCACAGGAGGGGAAAAATATGAGCACCCGTGTGTTTTTCATCCTGGGCAAATAGGTTTGTGGGAGAGCTTTTGATTTTGATGGAGGGAGGGCTTGTAGGAAAGAGTTAAATCTTCCTTCCTGCTGTATCACAGTCCCAGTTTTCAGATCAGGACCCTGTATGGTACAATGTCATAGTTCTTTTCGTATTCAGTTTGGCTCAAAGAGTAAAGGTACATCTGAGAAATAGTTCCTAGATCTGCAATTTGGGAAAGGAGAAGGATAAGCCCCCGAGTACTCTGTGCTGTCATAGAGGGCTCTGGGGTCCACTCCTATGCCCGCCAAGATCTCCTCCAATCTCCTCCTCCTTGTCTCATTGCTTGGCTACAAACTAGGCACAGCAAAAGACTAGGCTGCATCAGGAAAAGAAGTCTACCTCCTCCTCCTCTGTTTTCTTTTCTCTTCTATCACTTCCTATCAGATTTTCCAGGGCTACAGAAATAGGGCTGGATCAACATAGAAGAAAATGAAATTGGTATCACAAAGTCTGAATCCAAATTCATTACCAATGGCACATCATATGGCAAGTAGACAGAAAGCCTAAGAGGATTCATCCATCCAGCTGTATCATCAGCTTCCATTGACTGAAGTCCAATTAAAATCTCCCATGTCGTGGATGCTGAAAAAAGGACAACACTATAGCGACAGCATTCTAAGACAGCACTATAAGTGGCAAGCATAATCTTCAAGGAGTCTGCATGCCACCACAAAGATGTAGCACAGTAACACTGACCTGCAGGCATGATTGGGCCAATGCCATGGCAAGAGGATTTTATAAATCACACTCTGTGGTGTGCCACCACAGGGAAAGTCTTTCCAGCAGAGAGAGAGAGAGTGTGTGTGTGTGTGTGTGTGTAATAATAGATAACTCCACATTGAGATACCAAACAAATGATTACACATTTCACATATAGGTAACGCTGACAGCATGGGGGGTCAGGGGACTTAAAAGTAAAATATATTACTACAATTAATTAAGCCATTTGTAAGTACGCTACAAAGTATTTATATGAAAAAGATATGCTAGAGTCACAAGCCAATAAGCAATATGGACAGATTCGATGTCAAGAAAACCCCAAACACAACCAGACACAGATGCATATATTAGGCAATATAAACATATGATACAGTAGGTAGGTAGGTAGGTAGGTAGGTAGGTAGGTAGGTAATAAAGTATATGAGTGGCTATCTATGTTTCCAACCCAACCACTTATGTTGCAGCAATAACCATAGTTGAGACAAAAACGGCATCAGCTTGAAAGATCTGAAGCTTCATAAGGAACACTACAGTCATCCAGTGTAGGTAACCTTTCCTACTGTGATACCCCAAGAACTTCTCAAACTGATGACAGATCCAAAGGCACTGATGTAATGCCTCGTGACTATTCGTCTGCTACTTCTTGCTTCACTTACCTCACCCGGAAGGAATCTCTAGACAACTGAACATTCATAGCGACAAAAGATTTTACTTTTCCCACTGCAGTGATAAACAAAAGCTTTAATTTCTCACGACATTACAAAACGTACCCAGAGCTGCCCCTCAGGTCTGTTCCTTATTGCTACAGAGCAACAGTTTAAAACTTAAACCACACCTGACAGTACATGTTACTGCAAACATGCCCACAGAGGAGCCGTGCATTTGTCTAATGGACGCCTGGGCAGGGCACTGGAGGATTGGATGAAGAGCACTTCCATTTAACACCTACTGCCAGGCAAGAAAAGGAAAGTTTATTATCCTAATGTAGCCCATGACATAAATATCTGTCAGTTGTCAGTCCATATGACATCAACTCTCATTTTACCTCGGGATGTTATTTCAGTAATAAATCCTAACAAGGTGAGCTTTATCATCCCACAGAGTCTATCCAGAAGGTAAGGACGCAAGGTGATAGCAAGAACACTGAAAACATGATAATTCCCGACAGCTGCTGCTTGAGCACAAGTTAAATTGAACAGTTTATCTCAGCATAAAGATGTTATAAGGTTTTACGTTTAATTTTTAAAAATTAACATAAAACCCAGAGAAAGCCTAGTTAGGCAATCTTTCACAAACATGACATACTACAATCACTGCATAAGCTGGATTAGTACTTATTACCATGCTACTAGAGAATTAAGCTGTTTTTAGACCACCAAAGAGCTTTAAATTGCAACTTTTGTCTCTGTAAGGGAAACCTATATTTAAACTGTCTGCTAAAGTCAAATTAAAACTGCTACATCATTAGCATGTTATCTCACAAAATAAGAGTACATTTAAACTGCTGTTAACATTATTCTTATCCAACCTGATCAACATTACAAAATGTTAATGTGCATTTCTATACGCTCTACACCACACTAGCAAAAACACAAAAAATTTTAAAAGCACATTTATTAAGAAATCATCTGTTCTAAATAATCAACACAAAAGGATGCCAAATTCTTTACAATGGTTTCGTCGGCAACATGCTTCCCCAGTGCAACCAGAATTTGCCCATAATTGGAAAAAATAGAGTGGCCCAAACTCCTACACGAGTGAATGAATGGTTTCAGGCTTTCATACCCATTAGCCACATGTGCAATACATTAGATACACACAAATCTATATACATATTTGCCTCTCTCTCTGGTCTACAAAATGTAGACCACTTTAAAACAATTCAGTATTAATACTGAATATTCCCCTTTTTGTCACCAGAGTGGTGAAGCAGTCAGCCTAAACATTTGATTGCCCAATCATAGCACTGGCTTTATTTATTTATTTATTTGTTTGTTTAACATATTGTCAGGGATGGGGAAGCTCTTATTGCACTAGGGAGCACATTCCAAAGCCTCGGGGCAGCAACAGAGAAGGCCTGTCCCGGAGTAGCTGCCAGACGAGCCGGTGGCAAATGCAGACAGACCTCTCCTGATGATCTCAATAGGCAGTGGGGTTCATGACGAAGAAGATGTTCTCTTAAATACCCAGGGCCCAAGCTGTTTAGGGCTTTATAGTTTATGACCAGCACCTTGTATTTTGCCCGGAAACATATCGGCAGCCAGTGTAGCTCCTTCAATACAGGAGTTATATGGTCTCTCCGAGATGACCCAGAGACCAGCCTGGCTGCCACATTCTGGACCAAGTGTAGTTTCTGGACTACATACAAGGGCAGCCCCACATAGAGTGCATTGCAGTAATCCATATGGAGGTTACCAGCAGATGTATCACTGTTTTGAGGTCGTCCATCTCAAGAAACAGACGCATCTGGCATATCAGCCGAAGCTGATAGAAGGCACCCCTGGCCACTGCCTCAACCTGGGACACTAGGGAGAGACTTGGATCCAGAAGTACCCCTAGACTGCGTACCTGTTCCTTCTGTGGAAGTGTGACCCCATTCAGAACATGCAGATCAAGATCGTCTCTCAAGTTTCAACCCTGCACAATGAATACCTCCATCTTATCTGGATTCAGTCTCAGTTTGTTATCCCTCATCCAGCCCATTACCGACTCCAGGCAGGCATTTGGGGAGGTTATACCCTCTCTCAATGATGCTGACATGGAGAAATAGATTTAGGTGTCATCAGCATACTGATAACACCCTGCACCAAATCTCCTGATGATCTCTCCCAGAGGTTTCATGTAGATGTTAAACAACATCAGAGACAATACAGAGCCATGAGGGACACCACACAAAAGTTGAGATTTTTTAAGAACAACAGTCTCCAAGGGACACCATCTGGAACCAGCCCGAGAGGTAGGAATGGAACCACAGCAGAGCAGTGCCTCTCACTCCCAACTCCCTCAGACGCTCCAGAAGGATACTATGGTTGGTAGTATTGAAAGCCACCAAGAGGTCCAAAAGGACCAACAGAGTCACACTTCCTCTGTCAATTCCCAGCTGGAGATAATCCATCAGGCCGACCAAGGCAGTCTCCACCCCATAGCCAGCCAGTTTGAAATGGGTCAAGATAATCAGTTTCCTCCAAGACTGTCTGGAGCTGGGAGGCCCCCACCCTCTCAATTACCTTGCCCAGCCACGGAAGGTTGGAGACAGGCCTGTAGTTACTTAGCTCTGATGGATCCAAAGTAGGCTTCTTAAGAATAGGTCTAATAATTGCATCCTTAAGACTAGGAGGCATCCTACCTTCCCTCAGAGACGCATTTATAATCTCTACCAGGCCTTCTACAACACCCCCCCCCCACCGCCAGACAGTATGAGCCATGTCAGGCAAGGGTCAAGAGAGCAAGTGGTGGTCCACACCGTTCCAATCAACTTGTCCACATCCTCAGGAGTCACAAACTGGAACTGATCCAACCTAAACACATAAGAGAAGTTTCTGTTTCTCTCCTTCATTCCTGCCTTCATTCCTACACTCAGAGAAGCTCATGGGGAGGCTGAGAGCAGGAGGGTGGTGGTAGGCTGGTTATGTTAGGCAGAGTAATGCTGTGCAAACCCTCTGTCCTCCCTGCCCTGCAGCCCTGAGCTGCTGCTGAGAGCCTGTGCCTCCTCAATGGAAGGTATAGGATTCCCCCCCCCCCAAAATCTCTCCCCCTTGTATATTTACGGAATGGCTTCCTACAAAGCTTTGATATTGGGCACAGATATAGGGCAGGGTAGGAGGGCTCTGAATATTGAAACTGAAATGGGTTGGACAAATTGTTTGGTTTTTTAAATATATAAATATATCTTGGTTTAAATATTCCTATAAGTGGCTTGTTTCACAGCAGAAAATTACAGAAACCTCTAGAACTGAAGCTCCCCCCCAATGCTCCCCCCGGACCCATCATTCCACCCCCATGTGGAAGAATCTGCCCTTTGCTTTCATAAAAAAGGGTAAAAGCACCCCAATTTTTGCCCCACCATTTAGATAACTTTGAATGTTTTCTAAAAATATCAAATAAGGTCCTATAAATGGCTTGTTTCATGACTTTTAATAATTTTTCCTACTGCAGTAAAGCTGCCAGAAAGCATTCTCTCTATGGATAGGGTACTTCACAATTAGTGAAAGTAGAGCTAATTGTAAACATCTAAATAAACTTTATTTATTTTATTTGTACATGCACTATGCTCAAGTTGGTTTGCAAACCAGAAAGTCTCAGTGAGAACAGTGAAGCAAGGGGCATGTCTTGTGCTTTCCCCCCTTACAAATGCACTATATGTCCAAACTGGTTGGATAAGTCTTAAAACCTCACTCACTCACACTATTTACACAGTATGTCATCAGTCAGTATGATTTTGTAATCATACAAAATGTTAAGGGGCCCCCCACACATGCAGATTCACCCCCATCCCTGCACCCCCCACTAAGGACAGCCCTGAATGCCCCTTCCAAGGGGTCTCTTGCTGCCCTCACACGCAAATAGTAGCTGTCAGCCCCATTCCACCCCCCACCATGGCATACAATGCACCAGTTTCGCCCCAGCATGCTGATTCTCCTTGATCTCCTTCCTTATCTGATTCTTAACCTTAATCTCCTTCCCTATCGGCACAGGGGACAAGACTTTGTGCCAATTCACTGCTGATCGGTGGTCTGTCTAATTTTCCCCATCTCTATCCAGAATGAGTTTTGTTCTGCGTGGCAGTTTCAAGGCAGTGTCTGCTCACGTGCATCCAGAGAGGGGCCTTCCTGATTAAACCTGAACGGGATCTAAAATTAACGGAGCGGACATTTAAAAAAAAATTGTGAGTGCATGCACATGCGCACACCTTAGAGGGAACACTGCTGCTGATCTCACTCCTTACCTTTGATCCTTTCCCTGGTTTCAAAAGGGATGTAGCAGAGTGGTAGGAAATGATCCAAAAATAATACTTGTTGCTCTATGCCACACTGTCTTTGTAAAAGGCAGGGCAGGACAAGCAGTCAAGGAAAATGAGTGAGGGTGCCGAATGGAGTGCATGCCGCTGGCGTGCCTCCCTCAACTGGTTGAGGGCTGCCTCACTCAGCCTCATGACTGGGCTGACCACATTAGAGATTCTAATCACATATGAACCCACTTTGCTCACAGCTTAGTGCCCTAGCAATGCACAGTAATAATGCAGCGTGAGAGCCTAACAAAGCATAGCATACTCAGAACTGGGGAGCCATGCAAGCTTCACCCTGACACAGGGACGTTTCCCTAGTACTAACTTATGAATATTCATGATCAGAAATGCATGCCTTTAGTTACTCATTACTTTCTAAATATAGTAGGTAGAGAGGGGGATGCAAACAGTAAGGAAGTAACAGCATGCCCAACTGGAAACTGAGGATCACTGTAAATATACTTCCTAGAAATGCCCTAAAATATTTAATCAAAATTATTGTATAACAGAAGAAAAGCAGAAGGACTCAGACTTTCACTCAATGTCCTACCTCCCCAACTCTGAAAGCCTTCAAGTGGATATAGGTTGGTGGGGTTTTTGTTTTGATTTGTCTTTTTTGCGGGGGGGAGGATGGTATGTGTACATCAGCTAGCATTATTCATGCATAAAACATAAAAGATTACTTGCTTTAATACTCAATTATTAATTATATATTAATATTCAATCAACGTGTAACAGTTATATTTTGATTCTGTGTATGTGGAGAATGTATAAATCACAACAGAAAGCTTTTCCATTTGTGCTCCAACAATGAGTGACAGAATTTTCAAACAAAGATATACAGTAATAAATGATAATATATTAGAATCTATAATATAATAAATAAAAAATGAGGTCTAATTTATTCTTGACATGGTATGTACAAATGTCAAAAAGGTTTACAAGGTACAAAATATTTTAGAAATTCATTTTTATACAGAAACTAATTTGAAATGTTTACAGAAATAATTAAGTCTTACTATTGTAATGTTCTTTATTTTTCAGAACAAACCACAAGGGTTGTCATCCCTTTCATCTTAATTAGTCCATGTGTTTGTTATATTTGTTATGTACTTCCATAAACATTTACAAATATTAATTGTTATGAAAAAATATTTCCCTCTCAATGTAATTACTATATGTACATATTAATATATATCTAGTAAATATCGAGGACTGCAACTCATCCATTTATTTTAGAATGTGGATTGCTTTTTAATTCCCCCCCAAAAGCAATTTAATACCTATTGCATTATATGCAGTGAAGATTAAATGCTTATTTTGCCCACTTTCCCCTCATAAACACAGGAAAAAGTGTTTCTCAGTCACTGGTTTTTTTCCTCAGTCAATGGTTATTTTCAGCATATCAGTAATGTTTTATCCCCTGAGGCCTACAGATTACAGCACTACAGCACCTCAAAAGCAGTGTAGGAGGACCTCGTTAATCGTGGATTCAGCATCCCTGGTTTCGTGTATTCGTGGTCAGGTAATTGGCATCAGACCTTGGTATATGTGGGGAAAATGGGAGGCGAGGCTAAATTCACATATCCATGGATGGGGGTGATGGTCGCTGGAAATGATCATGGAGGTCATTTCTAGCCCAGATTTTGTGCTCAGGAGCCATTTTGTGGCTTGTTTTAAAAGGGGAAAAGTGATATTTTTTAGCATGGAATTGAGTCTCTTAGGGAGCATTGCTAGACCACTGGGGACCCACGGAGCACGGACGGGCACTTTACTTGGCTTTTTTCCATGTTCCTCTCTCCCCTCCACACATTTTTTGCCCCTTAGGAACCTAACCCCCCGATTTCCATTGCCCCAATGTCTTGGTATTTGCGGTATCCACGTATCCAAGTATCCATGGTACTTGCTGAGAACGGAACCCCCGCGGATACCGAGGTCCACTTGAACTGTATTGGAACCACGACAAGCACACCAAACTGGAATCCACATACTACTCTGATATACACTATGGAAATTCCATGCATGCACAGGCTCTTCTGTTCACTTTGTCCCTATACGCATATTGCTCTGGCAGTGCAGCAGCCACAAGAGTACCACTCCTTCCCATGCCACTAGCTTAACATGAGATGCTCAAGGTCCCATGCTACACCACTTCTCCACATCTGCATTATCCAGTTCTTACGCTGGAATAGGGAGAAGCCACTGCATGGGTTCTTCCTGCACATTCTGGAACTTCTCACATTACCACAGGGGTATAGAAAGGATTGGTGTGATGTAATGTAAGAACCAGATCTTAGAGCAGAGCTGAAAAACTTTAGCGGTCTAGCTGTTGAACTATAATTCCCAGCACCCCTGACTACTGGACACTGATGGGAGTTGTAGTTCAACAATAGTCGGAGAGCCAGAAATATCAAAAAAGGTCTGCACTAATGTAGTTGCTAAACTGCTCCTTCTAAAGTAAGCAGGACAACCCTCCATGTTAGCCAGAATCCAGGGTGCTGTTTTCAGTTGTTTCTTTTACTGCAGTCAGCAAACAGACAGGAAGTGGGAATTGCACTTAACTTGTTCCTGGTACCTCCCAGAAAGCATAGCTTAACCAGCCTACCTCCAATGGCTGTTTTCATATGGCTGTTTTCAAATGGCACCTTTTAATGTAGTGATTACCTTTATTTAGCAGGGGGAGAGTAACTGGCCCTATCCACCCCCAGCACAATACCTCCAGTGACTGTTGCGGGTGTCTATCTTGTGTGGTGTTTTTTTAGAATGTAAGCCCTTTGGGGACAGGGAGCCATCTTATTTATTTATTTCTCTGTGTAAACCGCCCTGAGCCATTTTTGGATGGGTGGTATAGAAATTGAATAAATAAATGATAAATGATATTGCTACACATGTGGCTAATTTTGTGCACCCATTGGGGCTCCTGCCTTTTGTTGCTGTTCTTGTTAATTTAAAGTTAACCTAACCAAATTCCATGGTAGGCTACCGTTGGAACTCAGGGGAGTTTCACCAACAGTTTGTAATGTGCTACAGGGGACGTGTGTGGGCAGGGGTGGAGCTGCTGTTCAAAGAGAAGAATGTATTAAATTGCTAGGCATTCAGAAGCCTCTGGACTCTCCTAATTTAGCTCCTTGGGATAGCTGCTCTAGGCTGCAGCACCTATAAATAACTGCTGGATCAGGACAGGAGGGTAATCAATGCAATTACTGTTTAGATAGGTCTACAAATATTTATGAGGTTTTTAGTCTTTTCCCTGATCTCCCAAAAACAAGCTGTTATGTTGTATTTCACTGGTTCCACTCCTCAAGATTCAAAAACTTTTTGCATTATAGCACAGAGTTCCATTACTGATGACAGGAATATATAGCTTTTAAAAGTCATTCCATGTTTTTCAAGAAACTTATCAGAAATTGACCGTGATTTATCACATCGAAGAAACATTGCTATACAGTATAGCAATTTAGCATTTGGCTTTCTCATGTAAGTCACAGGAACTATTTCAGTCTCCCAAATTTATAAATTTGTCAAACTTTTTCCATAAGGAAGCTCGCTTGCCTACACTAAAGATGGCAATTTTAAAACAATTATAGAAATCACATCCTCTTTGAACACTTTCCAATAGACTTTCTACCAGCTTGATAAACGGAAAAATCCCACTTTTAGGTATTCAGATCATCAGGTACAATGTTTATGTTATTCTCATGTAATAGTCAGACCAGAATGATGCAGCATTTTTTTTTTTATCAAGGACCTATAACAACAAAAGTTTACCCAAACCGCATTACTACTGCTGCTGCAAAGGAATTATGTAGTAAAACAAAGCAACATGCTTTAATATATGCTCCTTGTGCAGTGGTCTACAATAAATTGAAAATATTATATGCATAGAAATACTTTGTTCTAATTGCAAAATATGAAACAGGATATAAATAATAGAGGCACAAGACAGCAATAAAAACATGCAAAATATTACCCATATCTTTAAGCATCAACATCTTTAATATGTCATCCCAGGATCAATGATTTTGCTTTTAACAATGTTAAAGGGTTACTTAGAAGCATTCTCTGACATTCCAATATTCTCCATTTAGTTTCCATTCCTCCTCAAGATAGTTAGCACCACTCTTTCCCACTTTAAAACCTCTCTCTCTCTCTCTCTCTCTCTCTCAGGCATACCCATCACTAATCCCATGCATGGCAGCTCTCATGAGAGTTCACGAGCAAGCTGACAGCAGGGGAAGAGGAAAGCGGCAGTGCTGGAGGCGAAGAGGGAAACAAAATGGTGGGATGGCCCTCAGAAAAAACAGCGATGGAGGGGGTGGGTGGGAGAAAATGGCCGGGTTGGGGGAGAAAACTGCAGCAGCAGGCAGGCAAGAAAATGTTGGCAGCAGGTGGGAGGGCAGGCGGGAGAAGAAAGTGGCAGTGGGCAGGCTAGGAAAGTAATGGGCATTGGCAGCAGACAGGGGAAACTAGAGGCACAGATGTTCTGCGCCCGGCCCAGCTAGTACTACATATTTTCGCTCATAGTTGCCAATCCCATAATTTAACCAACCTCTTATTTCTCGGACTTTTCCAATGACCAGTATCTGATAGACAATTCTCCCAGCTACAATCAAGTGACAGAACAATACCACATTTTCCTTTAAGGCAGCACCCCTTACATAAGTCAAGAGAAGTAACTTTGGATCCAGTGTCACGTTGCCACTCAAAATCTTATCAGATGTACAGTATTTTCATCCAGAAAATATTTGTGTTAGAAACCAACTACCACCAACAAAATAGGTCTCCTCTATTAATTCCACATTTCCAACAGAGCTTGCTATTTTCCTAATAGATTTTAGACTATCTGTTAATCTCCAGGATGGTGCCTATTTTCCAGAATCCATACGAAAATAATAACATATACCAAGTCCATTATAGTGACAGGAAGACAATTTTGCTTTGAAACCTACTCTGCAATTATTATTATTACAGTTTCTAAGTGAGATTGTCTCCAGATCATTATTATTGACTTGTTAAAGGATATTACTTTAGTGTCGATTCTGGAAAATAAATTTCTAGTTAAACATAACATAGTTGGGTATCTTTTCAATCTAAAACAAAAAGCAAAAACAACCTTAGGATGCTGTGAATTTGAGCACGAAAATGATGTCAAGGGGAAGGCCTGCTTAGTAAAATGGTAGAACATATCCTTTGAATATGAAAGATCCCAGGTTCAATTCTGGACATCTCTAGGTAGGGCTGGGGAAACCCCTGAACAGCCACTGCCAGCAGCCAGTACAGACCATACTGAGCCAGAAAGACCAAAGATTTGACTCAGTATAAGGCAGCTTTGTCTGCTCTTTCTGATCTGGTATTTTTTCTGTTCAAAACTCTTTCCCCCAGCAGCAATTCCCCCAACAAGAAATTAGATATGGGATTCTGGTAGGAAACAAAACAACATGTGCAAGCTGAGTGAAAGATGGCAGAAAAGGGCTAAGCACACTCCTGCCCATCATTCCTCCAGGGAAATTCAAACTCTTCTAAAGCATCTTAAAAAAAAAAGTTGGGATACGATACATGTGACTCTATTTGTGCCTAGTTTTGCCTTAAGAAACACAAACATATCACTTACATTAACTTCATAAATTATTGGTAGAGAACGCAGAACAGTTTCCCATCATTCACTGGAAGGAATTGCCCAGATTAGCAGAGTTTCAATAACATTCTTTGCAACTAACAGAAAACAATTTCCCTCTTTCCAAAGGAAATATCTAACCCAACAAGACTCAGCAAACCAAACAGTCCTATGTGTACAAATGCAACCTGGTTTCTTAGGGGTGGCAGAGTCTGTCAAGCCTGGTCTTTTCTGATATTGACATTGTTGGGAAACTGATGCAGAGAAGAAGTCACCAGTGTCCATATTTTCATGATCATTGATTGAGTTATACAACTGCAAAATATACAGCACTGCACAAAGATTACAGGCAATGTCTGGTCACCTCTTACATACAAAACATCTCATAACCACTAATTATTGAAAAGTAATTCCTTCTCACAAGTATCTCAGGAACAAGAGAAAAGTTAAACGCAACTTTGAGTTCTGATTTGCAACAAGATTATAATATTCAATTGGCATAAAATTGACAAAATTCTGTTTTCTCATTAGAGGCACATTATAAAACTGAAACTTGGTGCTAAATCTTCAGTACACTTCAGACATAACCTTCCATTCAAAGAAGACCAAGAGCAATTCCAAACAGCTAATCAGATAAGTATTTTTATATTAAGCTCTAACATCAAGAAGTAAACTTAAACAAGATTTGAGATAGAGACTTAGATTTAAGCAAAGAGCCTTTAAAGACTGCTTTTATGTTAAGGTAACTTCATTCAAGCTTCCTGAATTTTATGAGGAGTATGGTAATAATTTTCTCCTGCCTTTGTAGTTAAACTTTACCACAATTAATTACTGGCAGATACACATTTTCACTTTTAGGCCCTGAAAATTCACTATGAACTTTTGCTTTTGTGAAGAGCAGGCCCAGCCCAAGCCCCTACGGCAGCTGGGGCAGTATGAGGAGCTCCCCCTCCACAGTGCACAGAGCTCCCAGCCCAAATTCTGCAACCCCCAACAATCATTCATAGGAACATAGGAAGCTGCCATATACTGAGTCTGACCATTGGTCTATCTAGCTCAGTATTGTCTTCACAGACTGGCAGCGGTTTCTCCAAGGTTGCAGGCAGGAATCTCTCTCAGCCCTATCTTGGAGAAGCTAAGGGGGAGAACTTGGAACCTTCTGCTCTTCCCAGAGCGGCTTCATCCCCTGAGGGGAATATCTTGCAGTGCTCACACATCAAGTCTCCCATTCAGATGCAACCAGGGCGTACCCTGCTTAGCTAAGGGAACAAGTCATGCTTGCTACCACAAGACCAGCTCTCCCCTTATGTAGTGGACTTTGCAATCTTATCCTTTCCCCCAATCCTTGCCTTTTGAAAAAGCAGGGCAAGAGGAATGGAGCAGAAGTATATAGACTGCCCCACAGTTCCTCCCGCTCCATCCATGGAGTGAGAGCTGATCTTGTGGTAGCAAGCATAAATTTCCCTCTTTGCTGAGCAGAGTCTGTCCTGGTTGCATTTGAATGGGAGACCACATGTGAACACTGTAAGATACTCCCTTTAGGGGATGGGGCCACTCTGGGAAGAGCATCTGCATGCTTGCATGAAGGTTCCGTTCCCACCCTGGCATCTCCAAGATAGGGCTGGGAGAGACTTCTGCCTACAACCTCAGAGAAGCCGCTGCCAATCTGTGTAGGCAATACTGAGCTAGATGGACCAATGGTCTGACTCGGTATATGGAAGCTGCCTGTGTTCCTATAGCAAGTCATAGGGGAAGGGGAAGAGAGTGGCGGCGAGAAGGGACTGCTCACCCTAATGGAACAGTTAGTGAAGCCAGAAGCTGAAGGATGTGAGCTGGCAGAGGCAAATCTGCCACCTTCACCAATCTAGCACCTGAGAAGGCTGCTTCCTTAGCAGCTCAGATGAAGAAAAATTCCAAATAGGTAAGATGACCATTTATTTTTATTGGACAAGCCTCTGTGGCTGAGAGAATAAAAAAGCTCATCAGCAAATGTAAATATGTTTTCTAATCTATGGTATACTCTCAGTCAATAAATAAAAATAATAGTAAACTTTATTTGTTAGCTGCCCCATAACAAATTGTTCTCTGGCAGCTCACAACACAGCATTAAAATATCAAATAAAAACATATCACACATGAAATCACAACAGACCAAGAAAAGAAAAGAAAGTCACATTAGTACCAGTCTTGTTTACATATATGCACAGAAGTCCCACTGAACAGCCAGATACATACATGTAGGACTAAGACTATACATCTATCATAAGGCATGCTCATGGTTTCCTTATTAAAGTGAATGTAATAAACTAAACTTAGTCCACAAACATAGTACAAAATTCACAACACCCTCCTTTGCTTGGGAGGTACTGGCAATAACATTATTTCCTTATCAGAGAGTTGTATCAGATTAAATAATGGGACAACATATAAAACATACAGAATGTCCTATAAGAAGCAGTTCTCATTCTGGTTATAAAAGTTTAGCTGCAAAGAGCCATCATAGCATAGTGGTCAGTGTGTTGGACTAGGACCGGGAAGACCCGAGTTCGAATCCCCATTCAACCATGAAAATCACTGGGTGACCTCGGGCCAGTAATGTATCTCTCAGCCTAACCTACCTCACAGGGTTGTTGTGAGGATAAAAAATAAGCATGTACACCACTCTGAGTTCCTCGGAGCAAGAGCGAGATATAAATGAAATTAATTAATTAATTATTAATTGATTAAAATAAAGAATGTAATGCCTTAAAGTCCACATAAGAAAAGCAGCCATTCAACGCAGCCTGAACAAACTGAACAAAGATACCTTTGAAGTCAAAAGGTTGTTAATGCATGAATTCTGCCAGCCACGTTTCTACGCCATCTTTTTCCACAACATATTTCTCATGCTCAGTGAATGTATAAGGATAGAATGGGATCGGGTCCACTGGTTTGGTTTGTCTGAATGGAGGAGAGCTAGAGAGGGACAGTTCCTACACATGATTTGGAATCCCAATCAGCTAGGCCCCAAAGCAAGGAAGATGATATGTGAAAAGGACTTGTGCAATTGCTTCCAAGTGTTCTGATATATATGCTCATATCATGGCAAAAATGAGCATGTGATTAGCGGTACACAGATATACTCAGCAACATATTTCAATGGACCCATTCTCACAGTTGCCAGGCCAGCAATGATCTTGGCTTAATGAAGAAATAAGCATACATTTCTCCCATATACATAATGTAATGTGTGAAAATGCACCAATGCAGAGTCCTATACATGCCTGTTCCACATGATTCTTTGAAAGAGAAGGCAGACTGCACAAATTGTGCTTAAGTGCATAGATTATGGATGTGCAAAACGTTTCGGGCACAGAACGATCTGTGCCCAAAACGACCAATTTCGGGTGATTCGGAGCCGAACCGAATCACCCATGATGAGACCCGATAATTTTCGGACCCGAAATGAATCACCCCTGTTTGGGGTCCGAATTTTTTGGGTGTTTTGGGTCTCCTTTTTGTGCCCTAGAAAAGTGCCAGCCTTGTCTTCTTCTTCCCCCTCCGTTTTCAGTTTGACGTCTCTTTGAATTTCCCGCCTTTTTGCCTCCATTGATTTCAATGCAGAAATTGCTTTCCTTTTACTTTAATTGAAAAGGTCCTGGGGCCAAAATAGTGGGGTGGGGTGGTAGTGCCTAATGGGTGGAGGCTACCACCCCAATTGGAGAGGGATTGGGCAAAGGGCTGATTTTTGGTGTATTTCTGAAGTTTTAGTGTCTTTGGGGCAGATAGGGGGCATAATGTGGGATCTGGGCCAAAAGAGTGGGGTGGGGTGGTAGTGCCTAATGGGTGGAGGCTACCACCCCAATTGCAGAGTGATTGGGCAGAGGGCTGATTTTTGGTGAATTTCTGAAGTTTACGTGTCTTTAAGGTTTTCCCCCATTAAGTATAATGGAGGGTGTATCGCTTCACGTTGGGGGGGAAAGGGGTGGCCTAGAGCGGTGTGGGGTTGGTGGTAGTGCCGGGAAGGGGCAAGGAAGCTACCTGAATTTTTTAAAAGGATTTGGGCAGAGGGCTGATTTTTGGTTAATTGTTGAAGTTTACGCATCTTTAAGATTTTTCCTCATAAGTTATAATAGAATGGAGCTTTCAGCAGCCCCATAAGTGCACTTGGGGGGTGCTGGGGCGGCCCAGAGCGAGTGGTGGTGTAGTGCACATAGGGTGCCAACCACCCCCATGGGTTTCTAACCCATGACGTACAGGGTTCTGTTGTTTCTGAGGTATTCTGAGTGTGGATTCTATGACAGCAAATGAAATTTTCAATGAGACACCATGAATCCACTCTAATTTGCTATCATAGAATCTAAACCTTAAAGACATGAACTTCAACAATTAACCAAAAATCAGCCCTCTGCCCAAATCCTTTGAAAAAATTCAGGCAGCTTCCTTGCCCCTACCTGGCACTACCACCAACCCCACACCGCTCTAGGCCACCCCTTTCCCTCTGACGTGAAGCGATACACCCCCCATTCTACCTAATGGGGGGAAACCTTAAAAATGCGTAAACTTCAGCAATTCACCAAAAATCAGCCCTCTGCCCAATCACTCTGCAATTGGGGTGGTAGCCTCCACCCATTAGGCACTACCACCCCACCCCACTCTTCTGGCCCAGATCCCACTTTCTGCCCCCAGACACTAAAACTTCAAAAAATCACCAAAAATCAGCCCTTTGCCCAATCCCCCTGAAATTTGGGTGATAGCCTCCACCCATTGGGCACTACCACCCCACCCCACTCTTTTGGCCCCAGGACCCGTTTTTATTACTCGAATCGATTCAGATTCAGGTAAATCCGAACCGAATTGGGGGTGATTCGGGTGAGCAAAATTCGGGCACAGAACAGGGGTGTTTCGGTTCGGGTCCAAACCGAAACACCGGAAATACCGAATTGCACACCCCTAGCATAGATAATTCCAGATGGGTTCCTTTCTTGACATTGCGTTGTAAGGCGAAGTGGTATGTCCGTACTCTTCCACCACACAAAACAGTTCCATAGCCTGCTGGGTACATGAACTGGTCTTGTGAATGCGGTAACTAAGTACCATTTCAGTTACAGAAATTGTCACCATAGGTATTTACAAATTTCATTCTTATATATAATTGTGTGTCTACACCTTTGGTCAACATTAATTAAAAATTATTCTCTCTCTTCCCACCCCCAACCCAAATTAACCAACCAACCAAGCGGTATTAAAAATCTCCCCCTGGGATTGGATCATTGTTAATGGTAGCATATTGGAGCAATCTTGAGTTTTCTGAGTTCTACACTATTCCAGTACAGATGCAGAAAAAATGGCATTTATTTATTTATATTTGTTCACCACCACAAACTCACATCTCTGGGCAGTTTACAACATAAAACAAATATTAAAACATTGAAACCATTTAAAACCACAATTCTAATTAAAAAGCTTGGGTGAATAAATGAATGTTTAATTACTTTTAAAAGCTGTAAGAGATATGTGGAGGCTCTAATTTCATCAGGGAGCACATTCCAAAGTCTTGGGGCAACAACAAAGAAGGTCCATCCCTGAGTAGCCACCAGATGAACTAGTGGCAACTGCAGACAGATTTCTCAAAATCATCTCAATGAGTGATGGGGCTCATCGTGAAGAAATTTTCTCTTAAATACCCTGGGCCTAAGCTGTTTAGGACTTTACAGGTTATAACCAGCACCTTGTATTTTGCCCAGAAACATACTGGTAGCCAGTGTAGTGCTTTTAATATAGGAGTAATATCTCTTTGAGATGACCTGGAGATCAACCTGGCTGCTGCATTTTGCACTAATTGCAGTTTCCGGACTATGTACAAAGCCAGCCCCACATAGAGCTCATTACAGTGGACAATCATAATCAAAGTCATCATTTTAAAATACAATTCATCAGTCATTATGAGACAAACACAGCGGTTTAATAAGATAAGAGTGTTTCCTATTCAGCAATCTTACATTCAGACTTCATTGGAGAGCTTGATAAAACTCTATTGATTGATTGACTGAGTGAGTGAGTGCTGACAAGTCGGTGTTGACTCTTAGAGACCACATAGATAGATTCTCTCCAGGATGATCTGTCTTCAACTTAGCCTTTAAGGTCTCTCAGTGGTGCATTCATTGCTGTCGTAATCGAGTCCATCCACCTTGCAGCTGGTTGTCTTCTTCTTCTCTTTCTTTCAACTTTCCCCAGCATTATGGACTTCTCAAGGGAGCTGGATTTTTGCATAATGTGTCCGAAGTATGATAGTTTGAGCGTGGTCATTTGTGCCTTGAGTGAAAATTCTGGACTGATTAGTTCTATGATCCATTTGTTTGTTTTCCTGGCTGTCCATGGTATTCTCAAAAGTCTTCTCCAGCACCAAAGTTTAAAAGTATCAATACTTTCCCCATCTTGTTTCTTCAAAGTCCAGCTTTCGCATTCATAGAGTGTCACGGGAAAAACCATTGTCCGAACAATTCTAAACTTTGTAGGTATAGACACGTCACGGCATCTAAATATCCTTTCCAAGGCCTTCATTGAAACCCTACCAAGTCCTAGTCTGCGGCATATTTTTTTACTGCTGGATCCTTTACTGCTGATGGTTGATCCTAAAAGGCAGAAGCTATCCACCACATCAATGTCTTCATTATTAATTCTGAGGCTGGTTGCTAAACCCGTTGTCATTAGTTTAGTCTTCTTTACATTTAGTCGTAGTCCCATTTTTTCACTGTGCTCCTTGATTTTCATTACTAAACTCTCTACAGAGATCCTAATGAAGGGGCGGAAATTTGGAATGAACCATGTAAGAATAGTAGGGCAATCTCAAATTATTGTTCACAAGAAATTGCATTCAGCTGCAAGTAAGTTGATCAAATAACACATAAACTAAACAAATGCAACATGTATCACTGCAAAGGATGAGGAATCTGTTGTGTATGTTAATGCTCGAAACTATACGTAAAAAGAGAGAGATCAATTTAAAGATACACAAACTTTGGTGGACTTCTCAGACTATCCCAAACCAGCCAAAGAGAATTCGCTTAAGGCTTTTTCAGTCCTGCCTGAAATTTAACAGTATGCTATTTTATGCACTGGACATTTTGAGAAATAGGTTTATGGATATATACTATATATACATACCTCCCTGGTGAGAAATAAGTTTATAAAACGACTCAAAAACATTTAGAAGGTCATTCGATTCCTCAATAACACATCAATGGACAGGTAGGTGTTATCTGGAACATGAGGAACGGCGTACAGTGCCTTTGTTGATTACTGTCAGACTGTTTGCATAATAGACACAGGAGGTCTCCCAACCAATGAACAATGGAGGTATCTTTACTGATTTATCAGGAACACTGAATCAAACATTCCCAATATATCTCTTGTCACAGAATACAACAGGATGGGAAAATAAAGATGTATCCATTGTAAAGTTCATGTTCCAGTACAATATAATGTGTACATATGAGACCTGGATTTCAATAAGGAAGATCTTCCTAAGTTAGAGGGATGTAACAATTTTTCTTAGCTAGGCATATGAATGTATAAACATGGGAAGAGAAAATTGGGGCTTGCTATTCAGGGGCATAGCAAGGTTGGAGTGGGCCCAGAGACGAGATTTTAAACCCCCCCCCCCAAAGTCCAGGGCCTCCACACACCCCAGACTCCCAAGGATTTGTCTGATATTTCAAAATAAGTATGCTGCCTGGAAATACATTTCACTGAATACACACACACACACTTCACAATATATAGTGATATACATTGAATACTATATACTTGTGCTACTTTTAATGCCTAGAACACACTAGAAACACTAATTATTAAAATGGGCCCCTTGCTGCAGATTAGCAAAGGAGACTTTCAACCATGCAGGGTGAGCCTATGTATGTCTTCTCAGAATTCTGAACAAATTCAGTAAAGTTTGATTCCAGGAGGTTTTTCACACGAAGCTTTTAAAGCCCTTTAACACACATCTTCTCTGGAATGGAGGTGCTGCATTCACATGTTGGCCAGATTTGCCCTAAGGAAAAAAATAAAAGCACAACACACGCGTCACAGTTCTCACTCACGTCACAGTTCTCACTCAGACCTTCTGGGTTGCAAAACAACTTGAACATAAGTGTATTTATGAATGAATGAATGAATGAATGAATGAATACATAAATAAATTTGTTCCAGAAGTTTTTGTAATTTTCTGCCATGAAACAAGCCACTTATAGGACTTTTTAGATAGTTTTTTTAAAGCCAGCAAATTTTCCAATCAGTTTTAAATTAAATATTCAGAGACTTCTCAGTCTCTCCCCACCCCATCAAAGCCCTATGGCAAGCAGATCCCTATATGGGGGGGGGGGGTTTACCACAAAAAAGAATTCACATTCTACCTGGCAAAGGCTGAGCTGTCTGGCCTGGGAAGAGGGTCTGCTGCAGAGAACTGTGGTGGCCAGTGGCCACTCTGGCTGCCAGCCCCCTTCCTGGGGCTTGCCGGCCTACCTGAGTTCAGGCTTCACTGAGGCCTACATGGAGGCCTCCCTGGAAGCCCCATCCACCCGCTGATCAGCTGAGAGGCGGGGCGAAAAGCAGCTTGTCTGCTGCTTTGATTGCCGGCCAGGACGACAAGCAGGAGAGACGGCAAACAGGGCAAGTGGCTGAGGGGACTTGGGGCTGGGCAGGGGGCAAAGGGGAGTCATGTGAGGTGTCTCTGGGGGGGCCCTTAAGGCAGTGGGGCCCCGAGACGACTGCCTCCCCTTGCCTAATGGTAGTTACGCCCCTGTTGCTATTGTATTAGTGGCCATGAATGCCAGACATATTTTAATCATCCAGGGATATGTGATAAGGACTGGATAGTATCGATATTTATTCATTTCATGGATAAAAAAAGACATTTCTGGTTTGTTTTAACAATAGTTTCAGAACTAAATTATGTTAACAGCTTCTGATATGAGAAGCAAATGTAATGCAAAATGATCTAGGCACTGAAACTACCAATAAATGTCACCAAGTCTTATCAGACCTTTGGTCAGACCTAAGTTGAGTTCATGAGTTGTACTGAGTCAAAAGAAAAAGCACGACTTTTAAAAAATTTGCTGGACTCTTAATATTTCAAAAATTATGTGAACTATCTTGAACTGTTAGACATCAGCTATAGTATTTGTGAATGTTTCTAACTTGCATCAAACTGCAAATGGTTCATTTGGACTCTTATCTATACAGTTCAGAAATACATCTTCCATCTCATTTAGGTTCATTCAAAATTGACTTTAAATAGGGTTAGCTAACACTATAAAATGTTTGACCCATTTGTACCTTATGTTGCTCAGTCTAGACACCTACCCAAGCCAAAGCAGTTATATGGAAGTAGGAAGAGTGAAAACAAGTCTGTGCTAAGGGTAGGTTCATTGGTATGTACTAGTGATATACAGTGGCTTACATTCTCCGCAGCTTTATGAGGGCAGAGCTGTTGTTCCACCCTCACACAGAGCCAGCATACTAGTTGAGCTTCAGATATATTTCTACAAGAAAACAAGACTTTTGTGAGGGAGGAAAAGAAGCTAAAATTGCTTCCCCTCTCCCTCCCCCTCCTGGTGTGCTGGGCACAAGATGAGACTGAAGTGGAGCTAGTATCCTGCCTCCATGCAAGAGCAGAGAAAGAGCTAAAGCTGTGGAGAATGTAGGCCAATGAATTCAATTCAAAACACACTGAGAATCTCTTATAGACAGTGAAAGAAATGTCAGGGTGTTGTATTCTGATTTTGCTACCTGAAAGATGAAGTAAACATTAAACGCTGTTCCACCCATTTTACGTTCAGGATTATTGTAAATGCTTGTTTAGCACGGCTAATCTGTATACAAATACGGAGCAGTTGATTTTGCAGTAAGCCACTACAAGTTTTTAGATGTGCTCTTATAACAGAGAATATTTGCAAATTATTTGAACCTTCTCATTTGAATCAATTAATTGTAATACAAGCTGGCACCCCCTCAAATAATATCTCTGTTGAACACTATCCCCACTGAACAAGAACAAGGTAGTTCAGGGGAAAAGAAGATTCTACCACAAAAACGAAGACAGTCCTTGAAAATCTGAGACTGTCATAAAACCTGAGCAGCTGGCAACTCTGTCACCATGAAGTATCCATATGGAAGACCGAGATGTGTCAAACTACCCAAAACGATTTTGGATAGTGTAGAGATAGAATAAATAATTCAGTATCTTCAACACTTTCAACAGCAGGTAGTGGATATGCTACCTGCTTCTACAATGTGCCAAAATATAACATGTGAGAGAAAGAGAACGCTTGCTTCTTCAAACTGTTATCATGTGGATATATTGCTTGAGGAAGTTCTCATTCTGGAGGCATATGATGCCTATCACAGGTTTGTCAGAAGCAAAAACATGCAGTTTATTAGCAAAAGTCTGGCTAATAACATAGCTGACAAACAATTTTGTAATAAGTATGCATAATACTTTCTTTTTCTTATTGCAACCAGCAATTTGTTACATGGAACGTATTTGATATATGTATATGTTTAAAACCATGACAAAGCTACCACTCCAAGGACAGCCATACTGAAGCCTTCCTAGACAGACAGACCGTGTGAGTGTGAGTGTGTGTAATTATTACTGCTGCAAATAGTTAGTGTTCTTGTGCAAGGCGGCATTGCATAAGACATCTTGTTATTTCTGCCCGTTAAAACCACCATAAAGCAAAATATATTCTTCCTTTGCATCCCTCTTTTATATAATCGGGGGGGGGGGAGAGTTTTTAATGAACTATTCAAAATTTTGTTTGAAAGTTGAGATCTTACATTTCCACGGATTGTTCTGAATTGTAGTACTGTGAAAACCACATGGCTCTGTGGTCGCCAGGAGTCAACACTGACTCGATGGCACAATCTCTCCTTTCCTATAAAGCACACAGTCTAATGCCGATAAATATTTCTGTTTTTTAGTCTTTAGCTATCAAAGGGCTGGCTGATACACGTAGGCCCAGGCTGCAGCAGGGGAAACGGGCAGAAGTGACAGAATAGAAAGTTCATTGCTACTGAAAATGCTCATCTCAACTGAAACAGCTCAGGCAGATTAACAATCTTTGTCCTCCTAAACAGAAAAACAAAAAGAAGGCAGTGTTCGGTATAGCACATTCTGCCAGCTCCTTCCCAGTGCTGTGGTCCAGACTGAGAGGGTTGAATGGAATGCTACCTTGGGCAGGTGTTTTAGATATTGTATATTTTCTAGGTTGCTATACAGCAGTTTTTTCCAGAATGAATGTCTTAATGTTTCATTAAGCGAGCAGAGGGCAATCCACTGATTATACAAAATGTTCATCACAGTAAAGTAAATACAGACCAGAAGATCATTGTGATATTTCAAATATATATTGCAAATTTTCAAACTCACCAAGGAGATGATAAAGGTTATTTTTAATAATACAATAAAATATAATTCAGTTGTAATTTAACAGTCCTATATTATGTTTATGTGATTAGTTCTTTCTCAGCTTTATGTCTTATGATTTTCAGATTTTATTTATTTATCATATTTATATAACCACCTGATATATACAGCTCTAGGCGGTGACCAAATTAGAAAATACATCAAATGTAAAAACAGTATAAAACCGCTAAAACTCCAAAACAAATAAAACAAGATCACAGATAAAAACATATTAAATAATTTAATTTTTTTTTCAGTTAAAAGGTATGTCTTGAGAGTTCTCCTGAAAGCAGACAGAGAAGGGGATGCTCTTATTTAAATGGGGAGCATATTTTGAAAGTAAACTGTAGTGGCTAGCATGTTCCGCAGCATAATGAATGAGGTTCTGAGCCGCCTCCCACACTGCTTTGGGCTCCTAAGAAACCACCACTGGTCTCAGCAAGAGCTTAAATGCTTCAAGTAGGGCATCTGCACTTCAGCAGCACTACTTACATCATTTCAGCTAAAATGCAGGCACACTCCAACTATTTCAGCTCTCATACAGCCACCTAATGGCGCAGTGGGGAAGTAACTTGCCTAGGGAGCAAGAGGTTGCTTGTTCAAATTCCCACTGGTATGTTTCCCAGACTATAGGAAACACCTATATCAGGCAGCAGTGATATAGGAAGATGCGGAAAGGCATCATCTCATACTGTGCGGGAGATGGCAATGGTAAACCCCTCCTGTATTCTACCAAAAGAAAACCACATGGCCCTGTGGTCGCCAAGAGTCGATACCAACTCGACGACTCAACTTTACTTTACTTTACAAGACCACCAGCAGTTCCTTAGGAGCCTGCAGCAGCACAGGCAGCTCAGAACGACACGGACTGCAGAACATATCCCCCAATTTTCACAGAAAAGGTCAATAGAGCATCTCATTGCATATGTATTGTTTAGGTAAGAGGAGTTCCTTATCCGAAACCAGCACCTATTTCTAACTTCTTGGTGACAAGCAACTAACACAATTATCTTCTTGTTACTGTGTGTATTTGTTCTTCTAAGTATTTCTTTTAATGTGACAAATTAGGTTACGCTGTTTTGCTGCTAGCAATCTCTAGAGTCTCTCTTACATTCTTGGTTACGTTCTCCCTTACGTATGCTGTCATGCTGCTAGCAATCTCTGTTGTCTCACTTACGTATGCAGCCTTGCTTACGTATGCAGCCCACATTTCTGCCTTGTGAAATGAGTAGTTTTGCAAAATGCCACAGGAAGAAAAAAAGTTAAGTTTACCAAAAACAAAACTTGAGCTAACCTAAATTCCTTTGCTGCATGTTTTACATCAGTCACCGCACTCACAGACTCAGTCTTATTCATTTAATAATGTAATCAATACTTAATACATGACAGTTTATTGTAGGTCAGTTACCTACTATTCTCACCAATTTAAAAAGGAAATACATGATATTTTACAAATCCTGATCAATTTGAGTGAGAGATGCTCCTACCACAAAGGTGAGGTTGGCTGCTGTTGCATTAGATGGCAACTCTTCCTTGCCCCCAAAGAAGGAAGCTCTATGGCCCAGGGGACAGGGCAGAACAGCAAGAGAGAGGAGAGGACTACTGGAGTAGCTATGGGCAGCACCATAGTGCCTTCCTCTTTACCACTGGTTTGTTCCTCCACCCAGTCCCTCTTGACAGAAGCTGCCCATCTTTGGCTCCAAAATTTTGGGGAGGGTCACCCTAGCCAAATGTATTCTCCACCTTTCTATCAAAACAGCTGCCAGACTTTTGTTTCCATAAAATAGTCCCAATTCCTATCATTTCACCTCAGTTATATTGGCTAACATACTGACTAAATCTACTCAAGGAAGTCTCATTGAAATTAAAAGGACAACTTAGACATGCCTAACTTTTAATTTTGGTGGGTTTTTTTGCAATATTCTTGTAGCTATGCCAGAGAATGGAGGTGGGGGTAGGAACATTTGGTCTTTTGCTCCTAGAAGCAACATGTCTTTACCCAGCAGTGAACAATCTTTACTTCTCTGGAAAGTCAGTGTAATACATATAATTGTGTTCCTCGCTAAGATTAAATACCTTCTGATGTATTTAATTTTATTTGAAAAAATAAAAGCTCCATGAAGATCAGAGCTGAATCTGAGAAAAAGCCAGACTTTTCATATATTCTGGAAAACATTCTCTGGGCCAGGATCTTTCATCCTTCCCTTCCCCCTACCCCCCATATAGTGCCATGGCTTTTATGATAACAACAATAACAACAAACTTTGTTAGCTGCCCCATAACAAATTGTGCTCTGGGAGGCTCACAACATAGGATTAAATCATACAATAAAAACACATAACACATTAAATCATAACAGACAGAAAAGAAAAATACAAAATACAATGCAAAACAGCTTAAAAACTCATTTTAAAATTAGTTTAAAAAGCAGATCAAATCTGAAAACCAAAATTTAAAAGGCGTGGGTGAACAAAAATGTCTTTACCTGGTGTCCAAAAGTGACAAAGCCAGCCGATCCTCACTGGGGAGACAATTCCATAAACGGGTTGGAACCACTGAAAAGGTCCTCTCCCTGATAGCCCCCTGCCTCATTTTGTTTGGCAGGGGCACCCGAGGTGCCTACAAGGTTGAGCACAAAATAAAGTCTGCATCTCCTAAGCCCTATTTAGACATTATGTGGTACAGATGTCTGCACACCTGTATCTATCTATCTATATAATTCTCTAGGACGTACCCGTGGCTAATCCTGTGTGTGGCAGCTCTTGTGAGAGTTCGCAAGCAGAAGCACCATGGTGATTGGGCAGTGAGGATTCCATATGCAGATAGGGAGGAGGAGCCAGTGGCTCCATGATGATTGGGCAGTGGAGATTCCATATGCAGATAGGGAGGAGCAGGGGTGTAACAAGGCTGGAGTGGGCCCAGAGACAAAATTTTAAAATGGGCCCCTCGCTGCTACACACACACACTTCACAATATATAGTGCACTCACACTCACATCCCCATTATGAATATGGTGGATATGTATTCATAGCAATCGCTGTAGATTGATTTCAAATCAGGCTGTCAGCACTCCTCTTGTTTTAATTTGAAGGAGAGAATTGCACGCTTGTTTTCAGCTGCAAGAAAATGAAGAGCAACTGCTCCATTCCTTTGTACATCCCGATCCTGAATACTTCTACTCAGAAGCAAGCCCCATTGAGCCCCACCAGTTGCTTCTAGTAAACGTGCACAGGGTTGCAGCCATGCAGCCCCTGCCAGTGCTTGTTTACACGTAAGTAAGAAGTCCCTCTGGATTGAGTGCTTGTTGTTCCCCAAGTAAGTGTGATTGAACTAAGATTGTTCCCGATCTCAGAACAGCAGCAGGGAGAAAACATCTCCTTTCGCAGGAGCTACCCCCACAGACTTCCAACACTGGCCCCCAGACTTTCAGACACAGACTTTCAACTCTGCCCCCCTTCCCTTCCGGCTGCTGCACATTCACCATCCAGCCAAGGGTGCATTTTGAGGGAGGGGAGGGGGACTGTCCTCACGGAAGGCTTCTTGCCAGCTTCTCTAGAAAACTCCACTCCCTCGCTTTAACCCCGTCCCTCCACCCTCACCATGGGGAAGAGCGCTTCCGGCTTAGAGTTGCTTCTGCAGACAAGGACTTTGCTGCATACATGCTGCCTTTGCTCCGAACTTGGGGTTGGCTTTTCCATGGCACCGAAGCTCTGCGGGTGTTGGGGAGTCATGTGACTTGCCTCTGGGGGGCCCCTCGAGGCGTAGGGGCCCCCAGGCAGCCGCCTCCCCTTGCCTAATGGTAGTTACGCCCCTGGGGAGGAGGAGCCTGTGATGGTTAAGGTCAGTTGGAATGCAACTGTTACTGATCGGGAGATGTTCATGATTGTAAAGGAGAAGACTCTATATAAAAGGATAGTGGGCAGAGGTCTGCGAAGAGAGGGGTCGTGAGGGAGGAAAGAGCCCCTTCAGGAGAAGGAGGCTGCCGTTGTGTGAATTAGATGAGGAAACAAGATGAACAAGATCTGTTAACTCAGTAAAAGAGAGAGAGAAGAAAGGAGAAGAAAAACAGAAGGGAGGAGCAAGTGGAGGAGAAAGAAAAAGAGAAAAAGAAGGGAAACGCCCAAGCCTGTCAGCAGCCTGAGGGGAATGAGTGGCCATGACAGCACCTATTGGCAGCAAGGAAGGGCCCAGTCAACCGCTGCTGCTGCTCCTACTTGGGTGAGGGTGGGGAGGTCTCTGGGGATAGGGGGCTACAGCTTGGCCAATAGGCACCAGCAACACTGTAGCCGCAACCAAGAGGGGTGAGGGGATGGAGTAAAGGAATGGAAGAGTGACCAAAATGGGTGAGGGGGATGGAAGCAACCAGATGGAGAAGGAAGAGGAGCAGGAGTGGTGTTCAGGTGAGCGTGGAGAGATCTTTGATCTTTTTGAGGGGGGCTGTGGCAGGAGGTATGGGGAGCAATCAAATACTAGCATGCAGATGCTCTGTGCCGGTTAAGCTAGTTCATTTTAAAAGGTGAAACTATGGAACATATTCCTCAAATGCACATTGCAGATCAGAAGGGGACTGCTGTACTTGTGAACAACATAATCTGTGAATAACTGATACAGTTATAATCTGTGAATAACTGTACAGATCTGTACCTGTTTACACTATACAGTCATGCAAGTGTTGAACATGACATGTGAAGAGAGCGCTAGTCTTTCAGCAAGCTAGTTATCTAATCATTGTTCCAAGCAAGGTAGTTACAAATTCTATGCAATGAGAAAGCTAATGATTGCTTGTGTCTACCTCTTTTAGGAAACGTACAGAACTACACCAAGGGACATATTCCCAAATTCAAAATAATCTTTACTCCGTCTGTGTTAAGTATGGTATGCATTTAACATCATGTACCTCTCTGTTTCCTCCCTGAGTAATAACTCAGTTCAGGTGTTATTAATAAAATCAGTTTTATTTTAAATAAGGATGCTATTCCATAACCTTTGAAGCTCACACATCAGCCTAACTTAGCCCAGCTTTAGCTCATCTGGTCTTTAAATTACTTCTTTCATGTGGTTGGCCCATGAGCCATGCATACTGCCTCTCAATAAGGCCACTGTACACCAGCAGCGCAAGGATGATTTGCATGATCTGCATTGTGCCGTCTGAGCTTCAACGAGCTCTAAGAACCATGTACAAAAGAAATCACTGCCAAGTAACGTAAAGATTTTACTTAAACCAGATGAGACTATTTTAAGTCAGGCTTCTTCTTCTAACACCACCACTAATGATAAAAGTTTGAGAGAGATCTTGTTGAATCCATTTGTAGGCATGCTGAACCAGAGATGGGCAATTACATTTCAAGAGGCAGGCAACTGTGAAAGGCAGAATTAGTGTATTTTAACAAAATGAAACAAGGACACAAATGCATTTAAAATACAGAATCAGACTTCTGCAATCTTTTCTTGCATCTCTGAGATTTTGGCATCACGCTGTGCTACCAATGCAATTATTTCATAGGCCATAAATGTGATCCAAACACATTAGATGTCCTACTTTTACTACACTTAAGTTAAAACAAAATTAAACCAAATTGCTTTGATTGCCTAATTCTTTTTTTTCCTTTGAGGAAAATGCTCTGTATTTTAATCAAATGTGATCAATAAATGTTGTTGGACAAGCAATTATTAAATAAATGTCATTACAGTGGGCTCAGTTAGAAGTATAGAAGGGGAGAGAAGTACCAACCCAGGTCATAAAAGGCTGAAAAACAGAGGCATATTTATAGAACACCACCAAGTAGAGATGTGCAAATTGATTCTAGTCAAAATGATTCAAGCTCATAAGAACATAAGAACAGCCCTGCGGGATCAGGCCTAAGGCCCATCTAGTCCAGCATCCGGTTTCACACAGATGGCCTACCAGAAATTGGGCCATTTTGAATAATTCGAACTTGAACTTGATTCAAATCACCCTTAGAATGAATACCCTGATTCAAGTTCAAATCTAATCGACCCTGATTCGAGCTTGAATCGATTCGAATGACTTGAGCGCCATTGTGTCTCTGTGTCTTTCCCATGCTGATTAGTTTTCTGGCACTGGCTTCTGATTGCCTTGAGATCTCCTTGCTTCTTGATTGGATTATCATCATACAAATCAAGTGTTGTCATGGGCAACTGTGCCCCCATAGTCTGCGGGGAGGCAGGAGGGAGCCAAAGGAAGATTTTCAACATGTATTCAAGGGGACTGCTTGGAGGCAGAAAGACAGAGAGCCATTTTGTGCGTCAGGAGAGGAGAAGGATCAGAGAGAGACTGCATCAGCTCAGCACTGGCCTGTGATTAATCTGCTTTTTCTTTCCTTGTAAACCCAACAGCTTTTTAAAAAATTGTACCAGCAGCCCAAGTGGCATTAACTGGATGCTGCTGAATTGATTCCCCCCCCCCTTCCTTGTAGCCAGTCTCCAGTGGCTTTAATAACTGGAGAGCTGTGCTGATCTGCCCCATGAGGTGTTTTTTTTTTGTTTTTTTTTAAGCCCCAGTGTCTTTAACGGAGTACTGCTTTGATTTTTTTGTTTTCTTTTATGGTTTTATTGTTCTTCGTGCTTGTAGTCAGCCACCAGTGGCTTTAATACATGGGGTGTTGTTCTGCTGACCTCTGACCATAATAAAGAAATTCATTCATTCATAACTGGGGTGCTGTGTGGATTTTTCTTTTCTTTTCCAGCCCTAAGTGGCACATTTGCTGCTGCTGTGTGCCATTGCATTTCATTACTTTTTTTTTTTTTTTTTGGTAGGCTGGTGTGTTGACTTCTATCTGGTGCCCAGCCTACCAGGCTCTCTCTGTTTTCCTTGAGGGGTGGTCCTCACTGGTGCCCACCTACCCACTTCCCAGCTGCTGAGGCCTGATGTCTGCTTGGCCCAAGAGTTCCTCTGAAACACCTGGCAGACTCCAGCCGAAGATGCCAGAAGGTGAGTCCTGCTTGCCCGCCAGTGCTTAGTCAGATTATAGAACTTAGAGTTCTTTAAATAGGGCCTAGTTTGAGAAAGAATTAAGACTATAGGACAGGAGGGGTGGATTTGGGTTAAAGAGGCCACAGTCATCTCCTGTCCTTTCCTTTCCTTTCAACTTAACACATTGTTGCTCACTCCCCTCCAACCCCGCCCCCGAATAAAGCCTGCTTCTTTATTGGGGGACATTCAATTTTACTAGCTTCTGTGTGTGCAATACAATGCTATAGACAGAACTGTGTGTGGTACACAAAGCATAAATAGACCACCACCGGCTCGGCACACCCCTTTTAAAAATACCCACCTTAAAGGCACTTCTTCTCCCTGCCCCTGTATCAGATGTAGGGCTATAATTTTAAAAAACCCAAGATGTCCAGGAGGCAAAGGCAGGAGCAGAGGGGCAGGCAGAAGGAGGGGTGATGCTGCTTGTCATGGTGGGCAACAGCAAGATGGGCCTACACCCATCTACAACTGATGTGGTTGTGTGCAGACTCTCCTTTCCAGAGGAGCCTTGTTCCTCAATGCAGATGTCTGTGGTGGCTGAGGCAGAAGCAGGGGGGAGCTGCTCCCCTGTTAGGGAAAAAGGTCTTTCTGTGGCAGCAGAGGAGGAAGCTCAGCCAGATCACTCTGTACATTCTCCCCAATCCCAGTTGGCCACTGGGGACATGATCACTTTGGATGATCAGCCATTCTAGGTGGTGGAGAATGCCAGTTTCCACTGGCTGCTCTGACTGCTGTCCCCCGACTATAATATCCTTTTATGCACCACCTTCAGGTGGGTGGTGCCCTCTATGTATCAGGCATGCAAGGAGTCGTGTTGCTTAAATATATAACTTATCCCTGCAATTGGGTTCTGTTCCGGAGGACTGGAAAGAAGCAACTGTAACACCGATTTTCAAAAGGGGATCCAGGGGCGATCCAGGAAATTACAGACAAGTTAGCTAAACATCTGTTCCCAGGCAAATTGATGGAAAGCATCCTCAAGGATAAAATTGTAAAGCACATAGAACAACAGGCCCTGCTAGGAGAGAACCAGCATGGCTTCCGCAAAGGTAAATCTTGCCTCACAAACCTTTTAGAGTTCTTTGAGATCCAACAAGTGTGTGGATCAAGGTGATCCAGTTGACATGGATCTTGGACTTCCAAAAAGCTTTCGACAAAGTTCCTCATCAGAGATTCCTGAGGAAACTTAGCAGTCATGGAATAAGGGAACAAGTATATGTGTGGATTGCTAACTGGTTGAAGGACAGGAAACAGAGGGTAGGGATAAATGAAGAGTTTTCACAATGGAGGGAAGGAAGAAGTGGGGTCCCCCAGGGATCTGTACTGGGACCGGTGCTTTTTAATCTATTCATAAATAATCTAGAAGTAGTGGTAAGCAGCGAGATGGCCAAATTTGCTGATGATACCAAACTCTTTCGGGTAGTGAAATCGAAAAGAGATTGTGAGGAGCTCAAAAAGGATCTCTCCAAAATGAGTGAGTGGGCGACAAAATGGCAAATGCAGTTCAGTGTTGGCAAGTGTAAAGTGATGCACATTGGGACGAAAACCTTGATGGGATCTGAGCTGTTGGTGACTGACCAGGAGAGGGATCTTGAGGTTATGGTGGACAGCTCATTAAAAGTGTTGACTCAATGTGTGGCAGCTGTGAAAAAGGCCAATTCCATGCCAGGGATGGAAGGGGACTGAAAACAAAACTGTTAATATTATAATGCCCTTATACAAAACGATGGTGTGGACAAACCTGGAGTACTGTGTACAGTTCTGGTCACCACATCTACAAAAGGACATTATAGAACTAGAAAAGGTACAGAAGAGGGCAACCAAGATGATCAGGGGCCTAGAGCACCTTTCTTATGAGGCACGGCTACAGCACCTGGGGCTATTTAGTTTAGAAAAAAGATGACTGCGGGGAGGCATGATAGAGGTTTATAAAATCATGCATGGTGTGGAGAAAGTGGATAGAAAGAAATTCTTCTCCCTCTCACATAACACTAGAACCAGGGGTCATATCATGAAATTGATTGGCAGGAATTTTAGGACCAACAAACGGAAGTACTTTTTCACACAATGCATAATCAACCTGTGGAATTCTCTGCCACAAGATTTGGTGACAGCCAACAACCTGGATGGCTTTAAGAGGGGTTTGAATAACTTCATGGAGAAGAGGTCTATCAACGGCTACTAGTCGGAGGGCTATAGGCCACCCCCAGCCTCAAAGGGAGGATGCCTCTGAATACCAGTTGCAGAGGAGTAACAGCAGGAGAGAGGGCATGTCATCAACTCCTTCCTTTAGGCTTCCTGCAGCATCTGGTGGGCCACTGTGTGAAACAGGATGCTGGACTATATGGGCCTTGGGCCTGATCCAGCAGGGCTGCTCTTATGTTCTTATGTGTTTGGGCAACTGTGCTCAGCAGCCCCTGAGAGCAGTGTGCACTTCACTGTGGATCTGTGGATCAGTCACAGTGGGAGGCACGCTGCTTTCCTGTCCCTCACGGTGCACTGGTGGGGGCAGGAGAGCAAGGGGATATCTGCTGGTGGTGGTGTGGCCAGCCCCTCCAGTGAAGCAAAGCCCAGGTGGGCTGTGCTGCATGTGGAAGTGCTGGGCACTGACCACATGTCAAGTGAGTTGTCAGTGGCCATGGATCGGCAGGTGGAGCGATGGCTGTCTGGGCATCCAAAGCTTCACCGAGGGCTTATGGTCACTGACATAACTAGGGCAGCCAAGCAAGCAGCTTGTGTTGATCTGTTGTGTAGTGTACACTATGAACCTTCTGGGACTGAAGCCAGGCCAGACATCCCCACAGGAGGCGCTGGGCAAGGCTCTGCTGCTGCCATGGCTGCTCTTGTGGAGAAGTACTACAAGACAGTATCTTACTACCACCGGAGAGAAAAAGAGAGGCAGCTTGAGTAGGCCTACCTGAACACTTGATCCCTCAGGATGTTCCATCCCAGTGAAACTCCACCTTTTTTTTGCTCTGGCACTTGCAGGAGCAAGAGCCAGCCATCCATGCCCTGGCAAGGAGACATGGCTTGGAAGTGTGTGGCCTATCCAACCAGGACTAGGCACTCATTTCTGACTTTGTCTTGGCACTTGAGCCATTCTTTGTTGCAAACAGCTTCTGTGCCCAGACAGCAACACTAAGCGAAGCTTTGCCCTCCACTGGATGGAGCCAATCCAGTTCTGGACAATGCACTGCCAAGTCTGGCTGGACTTGGCAGTGGCTGCCAGAGGGACGCTGGTAGGTAGTCCCTCTTGTGCCTGCCAACCAGCGTCCAGAGCGAGAAGGTGTTCTACATGGATGGGGACGTGTTGATATCCCATCGCACATGCATGGATGGAACAGCTGGTCTTGCTGAAGGCCAGCCTTCACCTGCTGGGCTATCCCCAGCTGGTCATGGAGGGTGAGTGACTCATGGTCATCCCCAATTACTGCACCACCATTGGGAGCTCAAACCACCCTGGCCAACCCCCAAACAAGATGTGACACAGTCTGCTCGTTAGTGCTACTGACACACACACACAAGCCACCCCATGAACAATGATGTGATGATGGACTGGTGGCCTGACAGGCTGTCTGCCAGGGCCCAGCACCAATCTGAGGCCATCTTGTTATCCAGGCACAGGCAGGCAAGGATGAACGCTGAAGAAGAAGAGAAGAAAGAAGAGTTCTTCTCATGGTAAGAGTCTAGAAGTTGTGTTTCTTGTCAGACCATTGCTCCATGATTTATCTTATTTTATTTTCTCAGCATTGCATATAATATGCTGTGCTATTGCTTCTATAACTATCAGGTTTTGCTGGATCTCAGACTGACAGAAATAGAATTTGGGTTCTTGTGCTATTTGAGTTGTGGTTTGCTTTGTGGTAAGAAATGGACAGTGGCAGATGAGGTGTGTCTGTGTCTGTGTGTGTAAGTAATATTTTCTTGGTGGTTGGTGTGAGATGAGCTCCATATCTGGACTAATTAGTGCTTCACTCACTGCTCTGATCTGCTTGGCAATCTGCATTGCAAGGTATATGCACTCGGTCAAAATGTGGCTGAAGACTTTGCTGCAGTTGAGTGTATGGCTAAGCTTGCTGCTAAGGGTGCTGCTGTGGCAGCTGTTTCAATGCTGGAAAGTATGGATGGAGTAATAATTGTGTGTGAGAGAGTAATATACCAACAATGTTACTGCAGCGCAGACACTGTATCTGGCAGTGGATTCTGGGTCAGTGGTTCTTTTTTGGCCACTTTTGGACTATATTTGAATTGTGTGTTCATTGTCAGGAGGGTCAGATTCCCTTTTACAATGTTTTTTTCAAGGTGTTTTTTCAAGGCAGGGTTGCAAAATGTGTGCATGTCCATAAGGAACAATGGGGAACACCACATTGCTCCCCAACCAACAAATGAAATGAGCATTTTAATTTTTTTTTGAAAAATTACCTTTCCTCAAACCCCCCACAGGATCCTATGGGTGTTTTGGAGAAAGGTTAAACATTTGTTAGAAATTGCCCACTTGCCCATTTCTCTTGTGGGTTGGGTGGTAGGTAGCACCCATCATGCCCTACCACCCAACCCACTTTGGTGTCTCTAGGACCTACCCATGGGTAACAATGGGGTGATTTGAGCTTCCTATTGTTCCCTATGGCCCAATTGCTCGAATCATTTTGCATTAATTCATAAAAACAGCCAGAAATGGCCGCTGTTTGACAAATCAATTTGAGTAATCTGCAATTCGATTTGAGCTCAAATCAAATTGAAAAATCTGATTTGTGCACATCTCTACCACCAAAAGATGCTTACCTTATTATTAAATGCTGCTTGAATTCTACTTGTATATATACACATTCCTGGCGGCCACAGGAAGGTCATTGCCCTTTGCAATCTAGAAGACTGCTTTTAGTGTGTGAAGAGGAAACTTTCCACGTTCCTGTATTCCATTTCATCTGTGGTTTAGCTTACTGTCTGTTAGAGTGCTGGCTGCCTTAATGAGGCATACTTTATGTCCTGAATTTATGCAAGACATCAAAATGTCCCATTTTCAGCCTTTTCAAAAATCGGTGGAGATGGACTATGTGTATCAAATTTCAGCTTTTCATCTGTTGTCAGACACAGAATTTGATAGCACATTAACAAATATTGTACAGGCCAGGCAAATTTTTGAAATTACTTAAACGCTGCAGGTTTACTAATGGTATGCAATTTCCTCAACCAATTTCAGCCAATATTGTAACAGTAACACCAAACATTGTTAATCAAAAGAAAGATAGAAATATATGAGTTGGAGCTTTTCCAAGAAAGCATTTTTATTCAGTGTGACTGATTAGCCTTCTACAGAAGTTCATGGCACATGCAGGAGATAGGCTCTGCCACTTGCACATGGACAAACCCCACCCCACCACACGCATGTTCAGAAGCTGTGCAAAGCTACAATCCCCAATTATGAGGAGAATATCATTACAAATGTATGTTATCGTGCACAGGAAGTAACCTATTGCTGCAATGCTGCTACCCTCTGCTCTATGGGCAGTTCACTGAACATGTAAGATCCCTCCCCCATTCATCCAGGCTATTGACATACACAAACATGGAAATGTTGCATGTCTGAGTCTTAATCAATTCAAGAAACTCTGTCCTAGTACAATAGTGAAGCTTTTATAGATCAGGGGCATAGGAAGCCCCATGGTGTTGCCCCATTACATCCCATCATGGTGTGTGTGATGCACCTCATGCTTGTATGTGGGGTGGACTGCCCCCTGCCTTGCCACTGCCTGCCTTCTCCCTCCTCCCGCATCACTGTCACCTCCTTCCTCCTCTTTCCCTGCCATTAAGCTGCCTGTTGTTGTGGGCAAGCAGGGTTTCCTCTCTTGTGTCAGGGAGTAAATCTCTGACCTCTCACTGGCTGCTCTAAGAGCCTGCTAGAACTTCAGCAGGCTCTTAGATTGGCCAGTGAGGGGGTAGAAAGTTTCCTCTTGCACTAGCAAGGAAACCTCCAGTCTTCTTCCCTCGCTTGCCCCAACCATCGCCAGTGATGAGATGGGAGGTTTCCTCACTTGCATGAGAGAAAACCTCCAGGTCTCCTCTCACTTGCCTCTGCCCCCAGCTAGAGCGTGGGGGTGGAAGGTTTCCTTGCAGGTGCAAGAGGTATCTTCCCATTTCCCCTCTCACTCACCATTCTAAAAGCCTGCAGAGAGTTCCTGGTAGGCCCTTAGAGTGACGAGTGAGAGGATGGGAGGTTTTCTGATTCAGCCCGAGAGAGGAAACCTTACATGCTCTGCAACAGTGGGCAGCTTAATGGCTGTGAGGGCAGTGAAGGGAAGGAGGAGGTGGAGGTGGCAGTGGAAGGAAGGCTGGAGAGGCCAGGCAGAGAAGGTTCCTGGGGGCGTGGCAAACTGTGTTCACAGGACACAGTCTGTGAATACTGGTGGCTATGTCGCTGTTATAGATATTATCACTGCAGTCTTGGTAACTGAAACAGAGAGAGAGAGCAGCCCCCATATTATAGGCACAGCAGAATGCTGTTTTTAAGAATCTGTATTGACAATATTTTTCTTACATGGAGAGAGTCTCCGTAGAGAAAAAGAAATAATCATAATGTGTGATGCTTCTTTGGAAGCCGTGCATTCATATCAATCGTGGAAATTCAACACAGTCATTCCTAAAATTAGAGATGGTTCTTCTGATCATTGGAAAGTTTAAAAGTCATTTGATATCCAAACCTATATAATGCACATGTACAAAGGTGCAAGGGCTGCACAGCTTTCCTTTCTGTTCCTTGCTCTTTGCATTACAGAAGATAATTAGCCAGGTTATACTGTACCAGTCATACCAAATTACCAGCTTTTAGATCTGGAGTTTGTGGAAAAGGCGGATACCTTTACGGGGGGTGTGGGGGGACCCTCTTCCTGTGCATTTGGTTTAGCATTAACATGATATGTTCTATAAGCCTGCTCTTAGAAAAAAATTGTGTGTGCCACATGCCAGATGGAAACACTCCAGATGTGGGCTGTGTTATTAAGGACTTTGGTTTTACATGAAGCAATTATACTGGATATTCTTCTGTATTAGTGCCTCTGTACTCATTCCTGCAGCCCCCAGTTTTGCTTCTAAGAATCATCACTGCTATTTCAGACTAAAAATGGCTTAATAATGGAAGACATTTAGTTGCAAGGGTTTTTGAGAAACAAGTGTCATACCAGACTTACTTTAATTCACAGCATAATTATGTAATGTGCTTTGTTCATAGATGGCAAGCCAAACAGCACAGAAATCCAAGACCTACATGACATAAGTTGCACTCATCCTGTAATTCAAGCAAAATGTGTTTTAAAGAATTTTGGCTACAACTGTCTTGAACTAAATAAGAAACAGGAGCAGAAGACAGGCACCAAACAGATAGCTATCAGTTTCCCCAAGTTTAATCTGATTAAAGTGTGGCTCTCAAAAAAGGTTAAATAGACTGCCACGTCAGAGAGCAAGAAAAGATAAAAATAGCCCATGGCAGGAAATAATTTTGAACCAGCAATATCAGTCTAATTTTCCTAATTTTATTTTTAAAACTTCCCATGATGCATTGCTCAAATTGCTGGCTCTCTAACTTATCACTGTCTTAACAGAGGCAAGATTGAGATGAACAAAATCATGATTACCATTCTTCAGTTTATGTTGCTAATAAGTATAAGGCACAGACTAACACATATATATGCGACCCCAATATAATAGACATTCAGAGATGGAAACATTCAGGATGGACCACTGCTATACTGTCACATTAAAAACTGCATGGCTAAGAGGGATACATGCTAATTACTTGTAAAGTATCTATCTGTGGTGGTGTGGGGAAATCATTTGCACTTCTGTAAAGATATTTAATATAAAAGTGTGAGCTATTTTCCTGACCATTAGCTGACGTTATAAACAACAACATCAACTGTGGTTTTGAAGAATCCTGCCCTTAAGTTAGTTTACAGAAAGCAACTATGATTAAAGACAGCAGAACTGGGCATTATGTGAACCATGCAACTGCTAAAAAAACACATCACAAAAAACGTTTGTTTTAAGAACATAAGAACAGCCTTGCTGGAAGGCTGTTGGAGGGCTATAGGCCACCTTCAGCCTCAAAGGCAGGATGCCTCTGAGTACCAGTTGCAGAGGAGTAACAGCATACTGGATGCTGGACTAGAAGGGCCTTTCCAGCAGGGCTGTTATGTTCTTATGGATCAGGCTCAAGAAGGCCCATCTAGTCCAGCATCCTGTTTCACACA
Source organism: Hemicordylus capensis (assembly GCF_027244095.1). Taxonomy (NCBI): domain Eukaryota; kingdom Metazoa; phylum Chordata; class Lepidosauria; order Squamata; family Cordylidae; genus Hemicordylus; species Hemicordylus capensis. Next base: position 176,598,185 of record NC_069657.1, read on the forward strand.
GTGGCCCACCAGATACCGCTGGAAGTCACAGGCAGGAGCTGAGGGCATGCCCTCTCTCCTGCGGTTACTCCCCTGCAACTGGTTTACTACACACTACCAGGAGAGAGGAGATAAGCCATTGCAAAGCTACAATTTCCAGTTATGCTAAGTAAACCTAAGTTATTGTTCATGCTTTAAGTTACTGTGTTGATCTATTCTTGTAGAGTTGCAATCTACAACTACATAGTTCAGAAGGGACTTTTTCTTTCCCTTTATATGACAAATATGTCTATAAAGCATCTGTATTCCTTAGCTAGCCTGAATAAAATGACAAGCTATTATAATAACCCGCCCCGTCAAATCCATTTTAAGTGTCACAAGTGTAGAAAAACACCATCAATCAAAGGAGCTATCTTCTTCTTTTAAAAGCCCAACATCTATCTAGTACATAATTGTGATTCAAGATTTCTCTGAACTAAATCCTGTAACATCTGACCATTAATATGCTGGCTTAGTCCTAGGTCACGTAGCATCATCTCTCTGATCTTTTTTTATTTTTCTCCATAGGCCAACAGCCCAGAAAGTAACTTCACTAACAATATAAAATACAATGTAAAGCATTATTCAAATGCTAGAAATATTTTTCAATCTAATTTTAAAACACATGACACTATTAATGAGACTCCACTGGTGTGTCGTGGGATGTTCACATAATATTACATTGGGAAACCAGGGGTGGGGCTGGAGAACAGACAGACATTGTCTTTCCCTACTGAGCTAAATGCACAACATATTTAAAATGCCAGAACATGTAGTGTTTTTGCTGGGTCCACTACAGGACAGCAACCAAACAACATGTCCTATAACTGTTTTTCAAGATACTTTTTCCTGCATTGAGCCTGCATTTCAAGTCTGTGTTGAGCAGACAATGGTGATTTCCCAAGAGTCACATGTTAACTATTTGATGTGGAAGCTACTGCAGAAGGTTTCCTTCCTACCCCATAGTTCTGTTCAAGGAGAGCTGGTCTTGTGATAGCAAGCATAAATTGTCCAAGGAGGATCCACCTTGGTTTGCATTTGAATGGGAGACAACATGTAAGCACTGTAAGATATTCCCCCAAGGGGATGGGGATGCTCTAGGAAGAGCATTTGCATGCAGAAAGTTCCAAGTGCCCTCCCTGGCATCTCCAGATAGAGCCGAGACTCCTGCCTGAAACCTTGGAGAAGCCACTGACAGTCTGTGTAGACAATATTGAGCTAGATGGATCTATGGTCTGACTCAGTATATGGTATCTTCCTATGTTCCTAATCCATGGATGCCACATCAGCTCCACAGATGTGTTCTTAAACCACTACCACCTATTCTTTATGGATATAGTATTTGTATGCAGAGAGAAATGCTGAACTCTGGGAAAGATTCTCCATATAAATGAGAAGATAAACTCCCAGAATTCTTAATCAGAGGGAACAGCTCTCTGCATGTGTTCTGGTTGTATATTAGTGGTGGGTGGGAATTTTATAATTTAGCTTCTGCAGTTTTAAGTCCTGGGTAAGATTGGTTTATAATATGTCTGGGTTTGTTTGGAGATGAAGAGACAGGGGGCATATTCACTGATTATGGGGCGGCTATTCTGACAGTAGTGGGGAATAGAATAAGTAACATTGGCAAGTCAACAGGCTATTAATCTGAAGCAAAGAACAGGGGAAGGGAAATCAGAAGTCTACTAGCTGTTTCCCCTTCTGGCTATCCTGCCAGCTTTTTGACTTGGGGAGCAGTGCCATGCCAACCACCCATGGAGTCTCACCTTGCTCCTTTGTAAACTCCAGAATAAATAAAAAATCATCCATGATCTCTGATGAAGGGGGCAACCTGCTATGTATCCTAGAGATCTGGTTGGGTGAGGCTGGTGGCCCAGTCTGGACTCAGCTTCTCCCTTCGGGGTACTCTGTTGAGGAACAGGGGAAGGGACTTGGGCAGGGAGGTGGAGTGGCTGTGATCTATAAAAACATCTCCCTTACCAGGGTCCCTGTTGAAGTGTCTGACCATACCAAATGTGTGTACATATGTTTGAGGACCAGGGATAGACTGGGACTTCTGTTGGTGTGCTGATCACCCTGCTGCCAGCTCTGGATGGGATCACACTTCCCTGGAAAGAACAGTACTCAGTCTGAGAGTGCTTCTGGATCCAAACCTGTCCCTGGTGTCTCAAGTTGAGGCAGTGGCCAGAGGTACTTTCTATCAGCTTCAGTTGATAGTCGAACTGCGTATTTTTCTTGAGATAAACAACCTCAGAGTGTGTTAATATGTTGGAAACCTCCAGACTTGACTACAGCAGTGCACTTTATGTGGGGCTACCTTTGTACATAGTCTGGAAACTGCAGTTGGTACAGAATGCAGCATCTAGGATGGTCTCCTTTTTCTTATGATTATTTCTTCTTAATAATCATAAGAAAAAGTTATGATTAGAACTGGCTGTGTTTTCCCCCCTTAAGATGCATGTTATAACCTCTCTAAATAAGTCCCCTTGGTGTGGGCAGAATGTTCTATCCTGGTTATTAATCTGAAGCAAAGAACTCAGCAAATCAGTACATCAGTACTGCTAGCATAATTACTGTGGCGGGTTTTTGTGGTCAGAAGGCAAGGTTGGACATATGGAAAGGCAAATTCATGCTGAGAATCTTCCATAAAATTATAAATGTTACATCTTACAAAAATACACAATAGTATTAAAATAATAAATCAAAACTGCAGGATTTTGCTTGGCATTTCTGAAAACAGCATTTGAAGATCTTATACTTGCATGAATTAACACATTCAAAATTTAAAACTCAGCCAATTTTATTGAGGGAAGGGACAGGTGGAAAGAAGAAACTGAGTTTTCTGTACCAGCACATCCTGGACATTACCATCCAATGTAAAATTTTCAGTTGTCAGCAATATAGTCCACCAACACCACCAACTTCCTAAATTTTTAAAGATTTATAAAATCTGTATGAAGTACACAATATCATTATTGGGTTAGATGAGTCTGCCCTCATTCATTTGAAATGCCCAAAGCCCTCCACATCCCACAGTATTCAGCATCTGGCCCATATTTTAACATTTTGTAAATTATAATGAGATGTTTTGTTATCCTTTCCTACGTAATTAACTACATAGAAATTAGTGGGAAAAGAATAGAGTCAGCACAAACTGATCTCCAATACTTTGTGCATGGTACTGAAGTCCTGAGCTGGAAGGCTTGCATTTTCTAAATGTTGACTGTGGCAACCAGAGGTTTGACTATTAACGTTCATGAGATCAGCAGCCCTATCTACCCTGATAGCTACATAAACCTGAGCACAAATGACAACTGCTTTCCTACAAAGCAATTTTTTCTGGCAGAGAAATGGCGAACTGGCCTGCCTGCCTACCCTTCCCCAAGGCTGAATTCTTCCCTCTTCTAAAACACAGCCAGCCTTGATTCTTCACCTCCCTGAGCCAGATGGGTGAACACAGCCTTAGGCTTAGCTATCTTAAGTGGACAGCTCAATGGAGACATCTAAATGCACAGCTGTGGTCAAATATTTCATACGAAATGAAGATTTTTGCAAAATGGTAGGAATACAAAACAGTAGAAATATATTTATGGACGTTAAGTAATTACCCACACACAAACACAGGGGAGAAACACAGAATGCCTCAGAAATGGACAACACATGGATTGAACACATTAGAATATACTTGAAGGCAAGCATTTCCAAATAATGTATGGCCATAAACAGTGTATAAGTGCATCATATAATTATAAAAATACTTACATTACTCATTATATAATATAATATGCTTAAATATACATTGTTAGAATTGCAGGAGTAAGTGGTTCATGCAAGTGGCAGATGGAATCGGTTATTATGCTGAATTCAGGTACAACGGTACTTTCCCTACCTGTATCATGCATTTAAGAGACCTGTACCCAGATTCACTTTAAAAATGAACGCAGGTCCAGTCATGCACACAAACAAATGTGTATGTGTTTTGTCAACTGAATGCAGGTACAATTTAGTGGCTGACATCCTGACTAAATTTACTCGAAAAATTAAAGGAAGACAAAACTTGAGAAATTAAGAAAGATTTAATTTCTCAAGATTTTTACGAGGTCTAACTTCTCTTTTTGCTTTTAATGGCACTATCTCAAGTAAATTTAGGCAGGATGTCAGCCAGTGTCTGAATAGGATTAGTCCGAATAGGGTTAGTGAGATAAGAGTGTGCTGTAAATAAACTGAGACAGAGGGAAAGAGTGAGGAACAACTTGTCACATAAATATTTAATGAGGACAGAGGAATGACACTTTTGGAGGGATAAAAATATGCTTTGGGGCAAGTTCAGTAAGATGAAGTGGGGAACTCCACAAATGCTAAATGTGTGTGGGGGGATCTGCACTTCTCAACTGAGATGAAAATATCAGAAAGAATTCACAATTAATAAGTTGAGAGTGTTAATTCGTAAGCTGCTTTGAACTCATTTCAATAATTAAAATTTTGGGTTTATCTGTCTGAACCTTTTCTCTAAAATATTTGAGTAAGATCACCTTATTGATCTTACCTGTGCTGCATACTACAAAACAATGGATGGGCCCACACACACTTACCACACAATGCACCATTGACATACCAGCTAGAAATACCATCATCCTCACATTCAGTGAAGACAAGAAGACTTTCTTCCCTGGACAGAGACCCAGGGTTCTCAGTCACGGAGAGAAGACCTCCCTTATTCAGCACTTGTCTCTGCAGACCAAGCACAGAACATGGGGATACCTTGGACACAGCTGGCTAGTGCAGCTTAAGTAAAGAGATGGTTAGTGGATGCAACCCAGCTGCACCCCTCACACATTTCCTCCCCCCTGAGATCATAATGTCTTAACAGGACTAGAATCTACATGGGATCAATGCTGAAATGGAGACAAAATCATAGTAAGATACTGAGAGTTTCTCCAACTCCCCTTAGGTACCAGAATTTAACAGGACCCTCACTTCTTGGAAAAGCTCTATGAAATGGCATTGTGTCAGCGCATCAGTTGTGAAAAGTATTATCTTTAACACCATGCACAGAAGTGATCCTAAACTGAGCTCTAGGCCATGTTCAACTGAATTTGTCATGAATTTTCCACCTCTGATAGAATAGTTGTCGTTGCCATCTCATGGTCTATAGCTCTTTAGTAAACAAGGGAACCAATCAGGCTAAATATATAGTGTGAGGGACACTGAAGAATGACAGTGGTTGACATCCAGACTAAGTTATTCAACGGTACTACTTAGCAAAACTAATTCATTTAATATAATTAATATTCTATTATTTTCAAATAGAAAATAATTTTTATGGGACTACTCCAGAATAATTTATTCTGTATGTCAGCCAGTATTAATCACTGGTACATGTCCCAATTCCACTGATTAATCAGGTCAAGAAAAAAACTATAAGCCATATCAGCAGGAAACTCTCTTGGAGTTGCTACTAATCTTCAACTTCAGACCATTCTACTCTGTTCCCCACTTCTGCAGAGTTTTAAGATATGACACAAAGGAACTATGCCAAGTTGTTCCATCAAATTATCACCTTCCTCCTGCCCACTGCAAAACATTAAATCAAGGGTATGAACTACCACATATACAAGGTCAGATGCTATTGGATGTGATGGTTGTCATAGAGACTAGGAATTCCTGAGGCACAGCAAAAAGGAGGGGCATCAGCATGGATGCTGACTCCACCTGGACAATAAACCTGGGGATCTCAAACTCTCCAAAATCCCTATCCTGTTTAGAGAGCTTAGAACCAGTAGTATTACATAAAAAGAAACTGCATTAGGGCGGGCTAGGACAACTTGTCTCACACACAGCGCTATCATGGAGCAACTCACTTTCCAGTGTCACAAATGTACACCTCTTTAAAATCAAGATGTCAGTCCAATAATTAAAGTCATTCTTCAATAACGATAAAGTATGACTCTATAAGAAAAAGGGAAACATAACTTATCCAAGTAGCTACCTGAAAATTATTCAGAAGACATCAATATGATCTTAAACATTCACTTTGCATTAATAAGCTTTGCCTCTGATAAACATGTTGGCAGATGGTAGCTTTTCAGTTAAAAAGTGACAAGTTTTCTTTACATTTTTTTTCCTGTGTAACCTCCCCTACACATTTCCCCTTTAAAATGTTTGGTTTTGCATTTGTTCAGTATGTGTGCAATTTAAATAGAAAAAGAGTGCTACTTTATAAACTTTGTCAAAACAGCTCTAAATTAAATAGAAGATGAGGTTTCGTCTTCATTGGAGTTCAGTACAAATCGGGAAAAATCTAACTGAAGGAAGCCAAACACATAAATGTGATTTCTCAAAACGGATTCTATACATCAAAATTTTGAATATTAGCAAATAAGAGCACCTTAACAGGATGCTCATGTAACCACTTGCCAAGCTGGTTGCCTGTATTCTCTTGACTAGCGGCAAGCAGGATTTTACCCCTTCACCCTGGATTTTTAATAAAGTACAGATATGTGCAATCATTCTCCTCACCAACTCACAGGAAAAACACAGTTGACCAGCTCCTATGCTGTAAGAGCAGTTTGGTTGCTGCTTTCCCATTGCTCCAGCCTTTGCTGTTCCAGTACCATAGGAATGAAGAATGGAGCAACAGCACAATGTCCCATTAGCATCACATCAGTAGCAGCAGGACTGGATGGAGGGGAGTTCTCATGTGAATCTACTCATCCTGTATGGTTTCTCAATTCCTACATAGAACTCAGTGTGCAGCAGGGGTGAAAAAAGTGAATTCCATGCTAAGGAACATTAGGAAGGGGATTGAAAATAAGAATGCTAGTATTATAATACCTTAACACAAATGCAGTTTGGAGTATTGCGTACAGTTCTGGTTTCCGTATCTTAAAAAGGATATTGTAGAACTGGGAAAAGTGCAGAAGGTTGAAGAGGGAAACCAAGATGATTTCCCTCTCGGGCCTAGAGCACCTTCCAGGCAAGGCTACAGCACCTGGGGCTCTTTAGTTTGGAAAAGAGGTGACTATGGGGAGTCATGATTGAGGTGTATAAAATTATGCATTGAGTAGAGAAAGTGGATAGAAATACATTTTTCTTCCTCTCTCAAGTAAGTAAGTAATTTTAAATGTGTTACTTCTATAAATGTGGCCAAGTTTTGTTTTGTTGCTTGTAGAGCTTGCATTAGCAATTTAAATATTTTGTAAATTATAAATGTATTATTTTAAATGTTAAGCTGGTCTAAGGACCATAATAAATTTACTTACTTACTCCCTTTCTCACAACATTAGAACCAGGGGCCATCCCATGAAACTTAAGGGTGGGAAACTTAGGACTGACAAAAGGAAGTACTTTTTCACACAGTGCATAATTAATCTATGGGATTCTTTGCCATGGTATGTGGTGATAGCCACTAGCCTGGATGGCTTTAAAGGGAACTTAGACAAATTAATGGAAGACAGGTCTATCGATGGCTACTAATCTGGTGGCTATAGACCACTACAGCCTCAGAGGCATGATGCCTCTAAACACCATTTGCAGGAGAGCATGCCCTCACCTCCTGCTTATGGGTTTTCCAGAGGCATCTGGTGGGCCACAGTGTTAAATAGGATGCTGGACTGATAGGCCTTTGGCCTGATCCAGCAGGGCAGTTCTTATGTTCATCTGGGGAAGCAGAAACAGCACCACTCTCAAAACCAAATGAGGCCAAATGTCCAACTTACAAAGCAGTATGGCACCACTATGGAAATTTGTTGTCTGTATTCATCCAAAACATCAGGCCTATGTTTTATGCCTTATTGCATTATCTAAGAATAACTTTCTTCAGAGACGTAGCAAGACTGAAATGGGCCCTGGGACGAGAAGTGAAGATGGGCCCCTAGGCCCCTGCCTTCTTCCCACCCCACACCCCAGTTTTTGCTGCAGAAGAATTATATGGTTATGGTGAAAAACAAAATATTCTTGGCAGGCCCCTTCTCTTGCTCCTATGCAAATAATATCAAACACTCTCCACACTCCACTCTGGAATCAGGAGCTTGCCAATAAGTTAGAGAGGTGGGAGGAGACAGCGAAAAGTGGGCTGTTTCCCAGCCAGTGGGAAACATGGGCCCTCATGGGCCCAAGGACATCACCCCTAACACACACCTACTTTGTTCAATTGTAGCTACATCCCTGACTTCTTTGGGTTTCATTTGGTGTCATTATTCATCTTGAATAGAGAAATGTTTGTAAACAGGATTATCTTACTGGGTCCTAGCAGAAGTTCACCTCCCAAGAGATGAAGTGAGGTGAACTTTTGGGGAGCAATGGGGGTGACAAGATGCCCCCAGGCCACTTCCCTCCATCTGCTGCCTACTACTATCAGAGCAGCTATTTCCCACTACTCTTCAATAAGCTTCCCCGAGAAGGTACTCTGCTGCTGCTGCTGCTGCCTCCCCCTCCTCCTTCTCCCCTCGCTCCACAGCATACACCTTCCTACTTCCTTCACCAGGTTAGGTGGAAAGGAGGAAGATGAAATCAAGAAAGAGCAACAGAGTACAGGAGGCACTCTATAAAGCATCCAGTAATCTATTATCCTTTCCACATAGCACAGCAGATGCTGTAGAGCCTGTTGTGTACTCTGCTACTTACATTTCCTTTTCTGCTTCCTTTTCAATACTAGCCTTTCATCAGCAAAGAAGGGTGCATGTCAAGCCATACAGAGGCAGTGGCAAGTGCTGCAGAGAAGGAGATGGTGGTGGAGGAGATGGGTGTGGGGTTTTGCATGTGTATCTAGGGAAGCAACAGAGGCTGTCACTGCCATTGCAAATAAAAAAGGGCATGTGGGGATAGGGAAGCAGAATTTTGCACCTACAGAAGTGGAAGCAGTTGTTACATCTGCAAATTCTGCAAATGTACACACACACTCTCTCACACTCACACACACAGCAGCACACAGAGATTGAGGTAGCATCTGGCACCTAATGAAGCGGCAGTGGCTGTTACAACCATTGCAAAATCTGAAAACTTACAAAAAAGAATGATTGCTCAGAGGAGAGGAGGTAATTGGTGTCCTGCCTCAGGTATGCCGAGGGCTTGAGCTGCTATTGAGACCTAGGCTCATATTAGCATCGTAATATGAAATAAAACATATAGCCATTTGACTGCATTCTGACCAGAGCCTTCTATTACCTGACAGATCAGAACTCTGGGCAAGCCAGAGAACCATGCAAAAAGGTGGACATATTGCTAACTGATTAATAAAAGCAAAAACGATATTCTGTTCAATATTTTTTGGAGCTACTATTCAGTGGTCTCAAGTAGATTTCCAGTCTTCACTGATGTGTAAAAGATTTTCTGGTTATTTCAAAAACGTAGTCTAACAAAACACACACACACACACACACACACACACACACAGAGAGCGGGGTAGAGGGGGGTGTTCTGTATAAAGTTCCATCGTATTTGCTTCTTCAATTTTAGATTTTTAGAATCTAGGGAATTGTTTTGTTTTTGTTCATATGCATTATGTGAGCCTCATTTTATGTGTATTGGTATTTACATTGCTAGCACTAAAGTGTAATGAAATTGTGTTATGATTCAGTATTTCTACATTTATGATTTTTAATTAGTATAGTTTATCCTCTTAAAGTGTCTTGTATTTATTTTATTTCCATATTATTCATAGGTTCAGCTTATTTTCAAATAATCAGGACACATGGCTGTATATTAAATGAAACGACTGCAACTATTTTTCAACATTACTCCAGCCCATAACACTTCTCTTCTTTTCAAAAACCCTTGCATTATCTATGAATCTACATTCTATTTACTGCAATTCATTCACAGAGGCCCAACTAAAGTTTAGGGAGGCACTCCAGAATACACAGTTTGTACCTTACAACCAGAGCTCAAATTATGAGAGAAAGTTTGAAGGGCCCATAAAATCCACAAACCTGCACCAGTGGTAGCTTCTACCACAGGGTGACTTGCACCAGTGGTAGCTTCTACCACAGGGTGACATAAGCCACACTCTCAGAACTATTTTTAGAGTGCTTTAGGCAATACATATTATACATATATATAGAAACATTTAACTATGGGGGAAATGATGTGCTAAAAGCAATGACCTCCTACACCTATTTAACTGCACTGAAACATCAGTCCTCATGAGTTTTGTTTTGTTTTGGCAACTGCTATCAAAACTACCACCACCTCATACCAACAATCCACTCTGCTTGTAAGAACCTTTTGTCCAGACCACAAAAGGGGGAAACTACCTAATTCTAGGTTCACCCAGCAAAGATTCCCAAGGGAAGGGATATTAAAACATTAAAAGTATTGATGGGATTATTGGACACTCCATCCAGGCAAATTTCCTCTTCTCACGTCTCTGCACTCTGTTTTCGTGACAAAAGCTCAGCAATTCCCACATCGTTACACGCAGGAAGAGCAATCAGCAACAATGGAATCCTTGCTGGTTCCACCCAACACCTCTCTCCAACAAAAAAAGGTCATGATGCAGCGAGGCTCCTGTGTATGTGAAGAGTGAAATCTCCAAGCCTGGAGACTCAAACACAAACGAGGGGGCTCCTGGGAGCTGGCAGGAAAGCACTGCTAGCAACATTAGTGAGATACAGAGTGGACAGCGGTGATGTACAGTGAATTATTCCTTTTACTAAAAAAAATTCCTTGTATCAAGTGAAATGTCTTTACCAGCAGCTACTTCAGGGATATGAAACTTTTTAAGGAACCACCAACATTTTTTGTTTTCACCTTTTACCAATATATTTTGGGAGCTGCATCACACATGCATATATGCATGTAATGCACAAACGACGTATCAATATGATACGTGTGATTTCTTATTGTTCAAAAAATCATTTTCTTTTATTTATTTATTTCACTCATTTAGATACCGCCCTATATAAAATCTCAGGGTTGTTTACAATCTAAGCAAACAGCAACTAAAACCTAAAAACCATATAAAACAGATTAAAATTACCATAAATAAAACTTTAAAAGCAACATAAATAAAAGCCTGATAAAACAGGTGTGTTTCATCACTTGCAATCATCACTGCACAATGGGAATCCTAAAATTTAGTCCTATTCCTAAAAGCAAAGTTACAGCACCAGGTCCAGGGCTCACTGCCAGCCTATTCAAACTTGGCCCAGCTAACAGTAAAACTCCCCAGCTCTCTCGCTCTCAAAGTAGCCTTATTTCTGTTCTCCCTTTCTCCTCAGGTGTTTCCTTTACAGCATCCTCTGCAGCTCTGGCTGGTTTTTGACTGTGTAGAGTCCTGAATGTGACATTGGACATACAAAGGCGTGCATTTAAACGTGTAGACAAGTAAATAAAATGCAGATGATTGTTATGCATAAGGAAAGAATTTTTTTTAAAAAAAAATTACTATGAGTTATATTAATTAAGAGTAGCATGCAGCTTAGGAGTTGCAAGTTGCAGATGCCTAGTCTACACAGAGACATATTCACAAAGATCTGGCCTTGTTCTGGTCAGAACGTTGTCCTCCTTTAGTTCTGCATGGAAATTTTCAGGATGTATTCTTTGCACTTATATCCTCTATTAAGAGCCCTCAAACAGCAAAGAGGTCAGCTGGGCCTAAGCATTTTATTGCAATAGAAGTGATGCTCCATCCTCCAGCCCAAGTGCACTGGGATAGAGAAAGGCAGGCAGGCAGGCAAAGCGATTATTCCTGGAGAGGCTGATCCATGAGTGGATTTGGATACAGAGTACGGAAATGAAGCAATGCAAAGCTGGAAACCAGACTGTCCTCCTGAGTCAAACGCAGATCCAGGCCGGAGGCAATGAAGAAAAACAGGTTGGCCAAATCATTCCTCCCTAAGTGGCGAAAGGGTCACCACAAAAATCATCCCCCTGCTCCCCTTCCCCTGTAATTTCAGCATGATTGCAACTTCTTCCCACATCATCTAAAAATCCCACATTCCTCTGCTGACAGGTTATCAACTGCCCATTGGATTTCCCAGTGCCACTGATGCAGAAGATCAACCCCTTCACTGCTTCCTTCTTCTTTTATCTGCACGGAGAAACCCTGACAGAGCAGGAGGAGCCAGAAAGGCAGACCAAGGAACTTTCCTGCTTGCTTTATTTCTACTGAAAATTCTCAGGAGTACATTTAAGTACCTGTGTCCACAAGAAAGGACTCGTGCTCTACAAGTAGGAGAAACTTCTTACTAAGCAGATGCAACTTACAATGACATCTCTCCAAACCGTGGGAAAGTAGAAAAGAGACAACGGTCTGAAAAGTCATTTAGTCCAGAATAGATTATTCAATGTTTCTTGGAAATTAGCATGTCAATACAGGAAGCCCTCCAATATTGAAAGGCTTACATCCCCAGGAAGTTATGCAAATGGTGAATCTGAAATATTGGAGTGCTTAACGTAACCCCCTAAAATAGGGTTAGAGTTCGCACTCAAGACTGTGCAAGCCACTCGTGCACTTCAAGCCTCCCCGCATGCCAGTTGGGAAGCAGGGATAGGCACTCTAGTCCAGCACTCTAACCACTACACCACACTGGCTCACATATAGGCAGGTGGCCGTATTTATTTATTGGTCATATTTATATTCCGCCTGATATGTTTATTTCTTGGTAGTGTACACAATTTAAAACAACAAATATAAAACAGAGTAAAAATAAAACAATTTCACAGAATAAACAGTTAAATAAATTACATAGGATAAAAACAATCACACAGTCTAAAATTAATTTCAGTTAATTTTAATCTAACCTGTGAGAATTGAACCCATGAACCTCAAGGGCCGCCTGTATTTATGACATCTCTGTTCACATCCTTGGAATCTCATGTACCTCTAAGACCATTCACCCAGTAGCGGCCAGTGAGCACTGCTCCAGCAGGGTGGTGAGAGTGGGAAGTGATACCTTTAACAAAACATTCACCTTGCTGTTGTGGGCACATGGAAGCACAGCGGCTGACCCAGCAACCCGCAGGGTTGTCTTGCCTCTGCTACTCAAATCAAATCAAACCTTTATTACGGTCTTTGACCAGTATAAAGTAGGATACATAGATGGCATAAGAAAAGCATAGAGGTGGCATAAAGGTGGCATTAAAATGAAGATTAAAATCTTAAAATCCCAAAATCTCTAAAGCCTAAAACCTTAATTCCCAAGGCTGAAAATCTCAGAATCTCAAGATCCTAAAACCCCAAAATCTTCGTATCCCAAAATACTAAAATCTGTAGAGCTGTAAAACTATAAAATATCCTATATAATAAAAGGCTAAGTGAGTGTCCGTGGCCTTGGAACGTTGGGGATCTGCGTCCCTGTCTCCCTGGGCTGTTCTGGGCCTGTGCGAAGCACAGGCCCAGAACAGCCCAAGGGAGACAGGACCCCCAACGCCAGTGTCCCGGACCCACGGGCGGCCATTTTGCCCCAATCATTGCTGTGCCGCCGACACCCGTCCTCCTGTCCCGGCCCCACGGGCGGCCATTTCGCCCGAATCATTGCCGTTCTGCCAACACCAGTGTTGCTTCCCGCCACAGCCGCCGCCCGTCCTCCTCTCCCGGCCCCACGGGTGGACATTTTGCCCCAATCGTTGCCATTTACCGCCCACCCACCCGCCCTCCCAACTGCCAAGTCCTCCCTATCCTGGCCCGCGTCCATCGGGCGAAGATAGTCCTTAAATTGAGAGGGAGAGAGGAGCTCGGAAACAGAGCTCCTCTCTGTGCAAAGGCTATGCCCGAAATTAAGGACTTTCAACGCCTGACGGACGTGGGCCGGGGCTAAGGACTCGGCAGTTAGGAGGGCGGGCGGGAGGTCAACGGCAGCGGCAGCATTCACATGGGCACGCAGAGGGCGGCCCACAGCAGCAGTGGCCGCCCCAGGACACGGCGCCATCAGCAGCAGCCCCCATTCTCCTCCTTCCTGGAGGCGACGACGAAGTGGCTCAAGTTCCCACAGACGGCGGCTGGCCTCCTTCTCCTCCTCCGCCCTTGGCGCTGCGACATCTCTGCCTGCTACCGCCAGCCTCTACAATAATCCACCCCCAGCACAGAGAGAGCTTCCCTTCCCTTCCCTCTTTCGCTTCAGCCGGAGGCGGCGGCTCCCCCAGCAGCTGCCCTGAACCGCGACGAGGCGACTGCTGGTGGTGGTGATGACTTGCCTCTTCGAGCGGCACTATGGGCGGCTGGGGCGGTGCACAGACTGATCGCGGGGAGAGGACAGACAGACAGCAAGAGACAAAACAAGGAATGAGGGAGGGAGACAGAACTATAGAGGGGGGGGAAATAAAGAAGGAAAAAGAGAGAAGAGAGAGAAAGGAAAGAAAAGAACCAAAATAAACAAAGAGAGAGGAAAGGAAAATAAGAGAGATAAAAGTGAAGAACAAGGGGAGAAAAACAAAAGATAGAAAAAGAGAAAAAGGAAAACACACACAAAAGAAAACACCAGCCCCAAAGAACACGCCCATTATAGAAAGAAGAGAGAAAAAGATAATGAAAAGAATAAAACATATTTTTTAAAAAGAGAGAGAGAGAAGGAAAAGGAGAGCAAGAACAGGAAGGAAAGGAGAGAAAGGAAGAGAGACAGGGACAAAAAAAACCCAGAAAAAGGGGCAATAGAAAGGAAGAACGCTAAAAGAGGGGGGAAAGCTAGCGCCCGTTATTATAACGGGCTTAAAAATACTAGTTGGTTATAAAATGCTATTGATAAAACTCAGCTGTAAGACTGTGCGCTGTGTGCCACTCAGCTCCCCCACCATTCAGCTGCCCCTGCTACTCAGCTGCCACTCAGTTGGGTCCTACGCATGCGCGGCAGCCATTTGGTCAGCGAACTGTTCTGAGACGTTACCAAAATGTCCCAGCATCTTGTTGTAAATCTATTACAATTGACTGACTGAATGAATGAATAATTTATTATGGTCCATGACCAGATAATAAAACAGAATACAAATGCCTGATATATTTTATTATTATTTATTTAACGTATTTGTCAACCGCCCTAAACCAAGGTCTCAGGGCGGTTCACAACAAAACACTAAACAAAACATTAAAATCAATTAAATGCTAAAAACAGTTTAAAACAAATCAATAAACAATCTAAAATTTTAAAAGTTAAAAAGCCTGGGTAAAAAGATGAGTCTTCAGACACATTTTAAAAGCCACTAGAGACAGGGAGACTCTTATTCCCACAAGAAGTGCGTTCCAAAGTCTCGGGGCGACAACAGAGAAGGCCCATCCCTGGGTGGCCACCAGATGACATGAAGGTAGCCACAGACGAGCCTCCCCTGATGTACTCAGTGGATGATGGGGATCATGCAGAAGAAGACGCTCTCTTAAATACCATGAGCCTAAGCTGTTTAGGGCTTCATATCAACCGAAACTGATAGAAAGCGCTTCTGGCCACTGTCTCAACCTGGGGAACCAGGGAAAGGTGTGGATCCAGATGCACTCCCAGACTGCGTACCTGTTCCTTCTGAGGAAGTGTGACCCCATCTAGAACAGGTAGATTAATATCGCTTCCTGAGTGATAACCCCACACAATAAGTACCTCCGTCTTGTCTGGATTCAGTCTCAGTTTGTTATCCCTCATCCAGCCCATTACTGCTTCTAAGCAGCCATTCAGGGAGGATATGCTATCTCCTGATGATGTTGACATGGAGAAATAGATTTGGGTGTCATCAGCATACTGATAGCACCCAGCACCAAATATCCGGATGATCTCTCCCAACAGTTTCATGTAGATATTAAAAAGCATTGGATACAGTATGGAGCCGTGAGGGACCCCATATAAAAGCTCAGATTTTGAAGAGCAACAGTCTCCACACGACACCATCTGGAATCTGCCAGAAAGGTAGGAGAGGAACCACTGCAAAGCAGTGCCTCCCAACTCCCTCAGACATTCCAGAAGTATACTATGGTAAATAGTATCGAAAGCCGCCGAGAGATCCAAAAGGACCAAGAGAGTCACACTTCCTCTGTCCATTCCCAGTTGAAGATCATCCATCAGGCCGACCAAGGCAGTCTCCACCCCATAGACAGCCCAGAAGCCAGTTTGAAATGGGTCTAGTTAGTCAGTTTCCTCCAAGACCAACTGGAGCTGGGAGGCCACCAGCCTCTCAATCACTTTGCCCAACCATGGGAGGTTGGAGACAGGCCTGTATTAAACTCCGAGAAGTCCAAGGCAGGCTTTTTAAGAACAGGTCTAATAATTGCCTCTTTTTAAAAAGGAGGCATCCTGCCCTCCCTCAGAGAGGTTCTCCACAGCACCCCCTTGCCAGATAGTATAAGCCATGTTGGGCAAGGATCAAGCAGACAGGTGGTAGGATGCACCTTTCTGAGCAGCTTGTCCACATCCTCAGGAGTCACAAGCTGAAATTGATCCAGTCTAACCACACAAGAGGAGTTGCTGGATACCTCTGCATCTGACACTGCGATAACTGTGGAGTCTAAATCTTGATTAACCTGAATACGAGAGATTTTGTCCACAAAATACTCAGTAAAAGCATCACAGCGGACAACTGATGGTTCCAAATTCTGATTCAGGGGAGCAGGGGGGCCCTACTAGCCTCACAACCCTGAATAGCTCCACTGGACAAGAGCCTGCGGAAGCAATACAGGCAGAAAAGAAACACTTCTTTGCCGCACATATAGCCAGAGCATAGATCTTTAAATGTGCTCTATGTCACAATCTGTTGGATTCGAGTCAAGTCTTCCTCCACTTGCGCTCCAGTTGTCTACCTTGCTGCTTCAGCTCCCGCAGATCTTCCGTATACCAAGGAGCCATTTTTGAAGTGGATTAGAGAGGACGCTTAGGAGCGATCATGTCTACTGCCCTGGTGGGTTGACTATTCCAATTCTCCACCAGGGCATCAACCGGATTGCCGGCAGGACCAACATTAAATCCTTCCAAAGCTTCTTGGAATCCTATTGGATCCAATAACCTTTTTGGACAGGCCATTCTAATAGGTCCCTGACCCCTGCAGAGGTGGGACGCAACTGTGAGTCCAACCTTAACAAGATGGTGGTCTGTCCATGACAATGGGGAAATCGCAGGAGTCCCCACCCACAGGACACCACCCTGATCAGAATGAAAGATCAGATCAAGCATGTGACCAGCAACATGTGTCAGTCCGGAGACCACTTGAGATAGGCCCATAGTTGTCATGGCTGTTATGAACTCCTGAGCTGCACCAGACAATCTGATCCCGAAGTGGATATTGAAGTCCCCCAGCACCATAAGTCTGGGGTTCTCCAACACCAAACCCGAGACCAAGTCCATGAGCTCAGTTAAGGACTCTGTTGGGCAGCAGGGCATCTGATACACCATCAGAAGTCCAATTCTATCCCTGGTCCCCAAGCATAGGTACACACATTCATATAGCTACACCTTCACCCCTGATCACCACCTCTCCCATCTAACTCTGGGCAATGGAGCTGTTTTAAAACTTTGATTAGTTAGCACTTTAGCTAGGACAACTAAACATTTTTCACAGTCCCCCTTTTTCTTTCCCCACCTAATCCATTTGTCAAAGTGCAAATTTAACACAGGACTGCTCTGTCATGCGGCAGCCCTAAGCTACGGATAAAGTTCAATTTCTTTTTCATTAAATTGCTGATCATTATTTTAAATAGCATAAAATGATTGTCATTATCATTATTAATGGAAATGATCCAGCCAAAGTTTAGTTCTTGGAAGTCCTAATGTTTTCTGTGGGAAAGCACTGAAGACATGCCCACTCTCCCACTGGAAACAAAGGAACTTCCAAGAGTTTAGTTTTGCCTAGATAATGTCTCACTTGCACTACTAATAGTCAGTTTGCAGCACCTGTATAAAACTGGTTGAATGATTTTCTCTGTAATCAAATATCAATACCAAAGACAGTGCCATCACCTCTTCATTATGCTACACTGGTTAGTGTAGATTTATTTGCTGTTTGTGAAGGTTATATTGCACATAAGTACATGACAGATTGCAAGTTTGCTAACTTCAAATCAGTTTTTAAGCTTCTTGTACTTTCTCTTAAACTGCAGGTTATTTGACAAATTGGAATTAAGTTATCTTAGGTCAATGTAACTGTACGTTAAACTAATGAGGTGTATGTCTATGAGTTATGTCTGATTAGCTTAATACAGCTAGCGCTGGACAGCTTGGGCTGCTGACCTTGAAGGAGCCAAGATAACATTGCAATGCGTTGGAGGATGCGGTTGAGATGTAGGGAAAAAATTTACATAATAGTTTGTCATACATACTCCTACAAAATAGGATTGTTTCAAAGTTGAGCATTGCAAAACCCACACTGAAAATACCTCAGGCAAAACAGAACTGAAACAAAACAGACTGGCAGCTTATATGAAATTAACAGCCATCGGGAACAGATGAAAAAAAGAAGTCTTTTTAAATCGTTTAGATTTTGTATGTTGTTAAATTCTACAGTTTTGCATTACATTAATGCATGAGAAACACCACCTGGCAGAAAAATCAAAGCTTAATGTGGATTCCCCCAACCCTTTTAGACCATGAAACTGGTTGATTCTGTCAACAGAAGCAACACATAGCACATTAGGTTCTCAACAAAATCAAACTCAGGTTGTTCTTAATCCAGGCATATGTTGAACCCTTTTCAATCTCGGTTATGGGAGATATTTGGAAAGGGGAAATTCCCTATGTGAGGAAAAACCATGACAGAATCCACTCTTGGACAGCACTGATTTCAAAATCTCTCCCCTATTGGGAGATTAAGAAAAACAAATAGACTCAAGACTGACAACTGTGATTATTTGTTAGCTAGTTCAGCTTTTGTATTCCCAAAAACTGACAGGCAATTTTCCACTTTGCTAAATTATTTCATGTACTCTGTGCGAGCACACTGGAAGCCAGTGTGGTGTTGCAGAGAGTGCACTGGATCCAAATCCCCATTCACTCATCAAGCTCAGTGAGAGGGCTGTGCATCTCATTAAGGTCATTCACATGACCATAACAGGGGCCTACCTTCCCCCCAGACAAGCAAGGAATACCTCTTCAACAAACTGGAACACACCCAGTTCTGACATCCAGGTATCCCATAATGCACCATGCAACAAGCACAGTGCATTGGCGGATTCCCCCATGAGCTGGGCACTTAGACTGTGTGTGTGCCACACACATGATCCCAAACCTGGGGTTGAGGGCACAGACATGCCCTCTAACCCCAGTTAAGGGCCAGGGTTAAAAGTCAGGCTAGCAGGGGCAGAAGTGCCGGGATCAGGATCATATCAGGATCCATATGAGCAGCCCAAACCAGGCTGGGCTGCCCTAGCCAGTGATGCGCTGATTGTATGAATAGTCTCATTAACTCTCAGCCTAACCTTCTCCACTGGGATGTTGTGAGGATAAAATGCAATGACCCCTATGGCCACCCTGACCTCTGTAGAGGAAGAAGGGGATAGAAATGTGATACAATAAGTAAATCAACAAATGTTAACATCATTCATTCCCCTTCCCAAGTAAAAGGACTCAACCAGTACTGAGGTGATTTCTTTTTATGATGGCTCACATGTGCCCTTTGTCTTTGGTCTGAGAGACAGACTGCTTCACACAAAACATTCAGGAATGCTTGCAGCACCTCTATACATGTATTTTAAGAATTCATCTTCAAATGCTAAAGCCCAAATCTTTTCACTATGGCTAGATTAACCACTAATCTTATTCTTCTGAAGTTTTAGAAACTTAGCCAGAGTTGGGACCTCAGCATCCATACTTATAATGGATGCAAAGTTATGTTTAGTTAAGCAAAGTTATGTTGCAACAAATGTGATTGCAATCCCTGCTTTTTGCCAAGAGTAAATGCCCCATACAGGTCAAAAGCACGGTATTAGCACATCTGCTGTGATGCAGCAGCTCCAACAAGACACATGCAACCTCAACCTTGCAAGGCTTTCCTATTTTATTTTGTGGCAAATCAACCATTTCACACATGCTGTGGGAAATACCTATTTGCACAATGAGCATCTCCCTGAAACATACCAGGAGCACCTGTGTCTCCAAGCATATGTGTAAAAACAAAAACAAATATACTATGCTTAAGAGCTTCACTTTCAGCTATGTGCTCCCCCGATTCCAACATGCTTTTAAAAACACATTCTAATTTTAAAAGTAGTTAGGATTGTGATGAATAAAGATACACATGCCACTTTTCCTGAGTTCACATATGGATTTGTGAAACCTAGCTGAAAGCAGGTTTCAATTAACTCTCTAGAACAGGTATGACCAAATAAGACAGATCCAGTGCCAAGACAATTTTATGCAGTCCCCAGTAAGTAAAGTAAAGTGTGCCATCGAGTCGGTGTTGACTCCTGGCAACCACAGAGCCCTGTGGTTGTCTTTGGTAGAGTACAGGAGCCATTGCCATTTCTCACACAGTGTGAGACTATGCCTTTCAGCATCTTCCTATATTGCTATTGCCCGATATAGGTGTTTCCCATAGTCTGGGAAACATAGTCCGGGAAACATACCAGAGGGGATTTGAACCGGCATCCTCTGGCTTGCTAGTCAAGTCATTTTCTCATTGCGCCATTAGGTGGCTACACCCTCAGCAAATTTCAATCAATGTATAGAAAGGTTTGCCTGGCATGTTCACATGTCACATATTCATTCATTCATTCAATTTATATACTGCCCTTCCTAAAGTGGCTCAGGGCTGTTTACATTAAAATAAAAACACACATAATGAAACAATTAAAAACACAAAAAAATTAAAACCAGATTAAAAGTAATTAAAATTGAATTTCCAACTAGATATAATTATCACACATGTACGTATTTGCATGCATGATGTAAGGCCAGGATCCAAAGATCTGTGTAATTCATTCCACATAATGAAGGGGACTTTTGACTTCTGTTTCTGGAAGCACAAGCCTTTCATACTGCATGGCAAACTGCTTTAGAAGTGAAGTTTCAGAAGTATTTTGTGATATGGTAAGAGAGTTCATCATTCCAGTTTATCATTTCAGTTAACTGTTAACTTGGCAAAGAGGCACCTTTTAACGTGGTGATTCTCTTTATTTAGCAGGG
Source organism: Hemicordylus capensis (assembly GCF_027244095.1). Classification (NCBI taxonomy): domain Eukaryota; kingdom Metazoa; phylum Chordata; class Lepidosauria; order Squamata; family Cordylidae; genus Hemicordylus; species Hemicordylus capensis. Next base: position 176,619,226 of record NC_069657.1, read on the forward strand.
GAGAGTAACTGACCCTATCCACCCCCAGCACAGTACCTCCAGTGACTGCTGCTGGTGTCTATCTTGTGTTTCTTTTTAGATTGTAAGCCCTCTGGGGACAGGGATCCATCTTATTTATTATTTCTCTGTGTAAACCGCCCTGAGCCATTTTTTGAAAGAGCGGTATAGAAATCAAATGAATGAATGAATTCAAAGAATGAAAGGACAAGGTGATTAAAGGACTAAGAATTAAAGGACTTGTTACTTTCTACAATTATTACATCTCAAGTAGCACTTTGGATTCCAATCCAAGTATACATATGTGTATGTAATGCTGTGCCTGAGCAAATGTGCCCTGTGAGTGAGAAGCTGCTATTGTTTGATGGCACTAACATGACAGAGCCTGACTGTTCCTTAAGGGGTTGGTTTGCATGTATAAATCATACTGCAGGACCTAGGCCACTCTTTGAAGAAGAGTGTGATCTCAGAGAATACAGCAGTTGGCCATGCCTGCACTAAGATGTCATCTTTTCAGCCTTGTTACCAGACAATGAATGGAGACATCTGGGAGCCTTCATAGGACACCTTCCCTGACTGACCCAGGCCAGGATAGTGCCAAAGTAAGAGTCAGACGTGGCTAAATATGGAGACTCAGTTTAGACTTATGAGGACATCAATAGCTTGCCTTACCTGTAATTAGGATTGACTGGCACATTTTGCGCGAAGTAGAGAGCAGCAGTCCTAGCTCTCCAGTGCCATTTTTTCGCAGGGAGAGTAAAGAGGACAGACTCTTGCATTTCCTCTTGTAGAAGGTCCACTAGTTGCTTGTGTGAGCCTCCATAAAAAGCTTCAATTAGCAGAACAGTCATTATCTTCTAAGTTTTCCAAGTTGTCCAGAATTCTAAAAACACATTTTTTAAAAACCCATATTATTAATAAAGCCTACTTTTATAATTATTTCATTTTAAATGTGTCATACAGGATCATGATAAAAGCATAAGCACATTACAACAGCTCAGCCAGTGAGTTCATTTTTAAAGGAATTCAATCTTTTTCTTTCATTAATAAGTTTAACTTAAAAAAGACTAATTAAAATTGCAGGCATGGAAAAAGGAAAGTATCTATTAATCAAAGTCATATTCCATTAAAATTTAGGTTACAATTAACAATTCAGTCATACACGCACGTGCATTGAAAATGCTTTCACTCTGCATAAATGTTTCCCCAAAAGCAAATGTTGGACCTTAAAAAATATACAGTTCTCCTCTGTTTTTAGCTGGGCCTCTGTCTGTATCATATAGTTCGTTTGCTTTCAAATAGACTTTGCCCTCTGATAGTACATAAAACTAAAAGACATTTCAAGCACAGCTCAACCAAAATAATCCTTCGCACTAAAGGCAATACAGAAAAATGACTTAAAAGAAACTTGACTGGGGGCAGCCTAGGGAAACCCTGTTTGAGTTGTCTACCTCTAGGACATCTACACTTCAAGCTACAGAAGACTGGAAGCATCATGGAGTGACATTCCAAGCCCCTAAAGGAGATTCAAAATATATTATTACAGCAAAGTGTCTGGAACAGAACAATATTGTAGACTTAAAGGAGGCTGTTCACACTCTCAGCCACAGGGCAGTTAACAAACCAAGGCATAAACAAAGGGATAGCCCCCAAAATAAAAAGGCAAAGCAGAACAGAAAAAAGGCAAAACCACCCCGAGATGGAAGTTTGGGGCGGTCTACAGATTTGAGAAAGAAATAAATAAAAATAAACAGTCTGTGACAAAAAGTAGGCAGTTTTGAGTTCGTAAACAGAGAGACAACTTGCTGTATTTTTCCCCTGAAGACAAACATGATTGACTAATCTACATTCATCTGTTACAACAACTGAAAAGGGTCACTATGCCCAGAGTGCATCTCATGCTGCCGAGGGCGCTTCCCAGCCTAGCTGCTCGACAGCAGCAAAGTAGCTCCGTTCAGGCAAGTCGCATTCGAAACATGAACAGCAGGGGGAGCAGTCTCGCAGAAACTAACCCGAAAAACAGCAACCTTTTTGCACTGGATATACGACGTCCAACTCTATATTGCAGCGATTAAATTCGAAACAAGGCATTGGAAATATGAACGGCACCCTGCTGTCTGCATAGGGGCTGTGGTGTCACAACACAGGGAGTGTGGAAGCACACTTCAGAGATCCGTCCTGACCCCGGTGCATGGTCTCATCTGGAAAGCGCCCTGGCGGGCTTGTTCCATCAGCTGAGTTCCGGAGCCAGCGTGAGAGGTGGGGTGCTGAGGACTCTGGTTTAAACAGGACGGGGGCATGGCAGAGGCAGCAAGGAGGACCAGAAGGCAAGATGAGGGGCAATCTAAATCTTCCCAACCAAAGCCAGAGGATTCACCGGGACCTGCCTCGCTCTTCCTTTCTGGCCTTGACAGTAAAGACAACCTGCTGGGAACGCTTTCTGCCAGTTTCAGCCTCTTTCTTGATAGGCCTGATGAGCTGCAGCTGTGGGGGTTGTTTCATCAGCTGAGTTCCAGAGCCCACATTAGAGGTAGGGTGCTGAGGAGACTGACTTAAAAGGATGGAGGCATGCCAGAGGCACTGCCACTGGCAGGCAGACTGCCTGGAGGCGGCCACTGAAGCGAAGAGAGTTGGTTTATTTATTTACATTTTGTATCCCGCTCTTCCTCCAAGGAGCCCAGAGCGGTGTACTACATATTTAAGTTTCTCCTCACAACAACCTGGTGAAGTAGGTTCATGTAAGCTCTATAGGAATCCTCTTATGTTTACATCCAGAAGCTAATAGTCATCCATGGGCTTGGATCCAGAAACTTATTTTTACATGTTCAAGCTTTGGGCATGCCCAGTGGGTCCCCCTTCCACTCCTTTGAGCAGTAGAGTCATACCATAAATCCTTTTAGAAAGTCTCCTCAGTTTTAAAAGTGGTTTGCTTTGTGGTACCGAGAGCTGCTATTTGAGAAACACAAACCCAAAGTCCCCTTGGGCATGTGGAAGCATGGCTAACAGCAGAAGTAGATAGCAATCTATTTCCCTACCCTCAATCCTTAGCGACTCTCAGGGGCAATATACAAACCCACACCAATTAGTCTTCTATTTTTCCAGGCAGATTATTTTTTGAAACCCATCTCATTTTAACAATTATTTGTTAAGTGATATATTTTTATTAGTCACAAAGGTGGTGGGAAGAAAATATGTAAATCATGTCAGCCACTTGGTTTCTAGTTTTGCTACAGTCTCACAGTATCATGTATTATTCTTTATATTATTTTCCTTGACCTAGCCAAGTTTAAGGTAAATATACACTATGTACTCCTAAGAGATCTTGAAAAGCCACCGATGATAAATGGCCTGAGAACATTTACCCTATCAGATGGGATGCAAAGCTCAATTAGATATAAATCATTTCAGGTATTTTAGCCATTTCAAAGGAAACAACAAATATTAGAACAACAGTGGCACTGTACTCATTACAGTACTTCCTCTCTCAAGGGTGCCTCTTTGGAATCAGTAATTCTCCATGATGTACTAATGGCTTGATTCCATTCTCAGGAGTACATCACTGTGTGGCTTGAAAAATTCTCTGTTTTGCATTACATCACAGATTCCCACCCACCCCCACAATCCCTCCAGGATGTGTACTTCTAAGAACCTTGAATCTTAAACATAGGCCAGCTCTGCTGTGAATGTGAGATGAGCAATAACATTTGGTTCCTGTGAAAACATTTCTCCTTTTAGTCCCAGCCTCTCAAATATGGTATCCACTTCCAGTGATGACCCTATCACTCAACATCAAATCACCGCTACTTTAAAATAAAAATAGCCAGAGAATAAGAAATATGGGTGAAGACTTAATACAAGTCAATGTTATAATCAAATCCAAAACATTCAACATGCTTGGGACAAAAACAAAAATACCTAATACTATATACCAGGTGTATTTAGGAGCCCCAAATGATATGCCATTTCGAGAACTCCTTGTGAGTAGAAAATACAACTCAGAAATTGTGTGTATGTACACACGTGAACAAATTTGTTGGTACCCTTACAGCTCATTGAAAAAGTGTTTTATGCCTCCTGAAAATTGATTAAATGAAAAGCAATTGTCCTATATATACCTGCATGCCTTTGATATGTCATCGAGTAAAGCAAAGGAAGTGTGAAAAGAGATAAAGTATTGCTTATTCTACAAAGATATTCTAAAGTGGCCTGGACACATTTGTTGGTACCCCTAGAAAATATTATAAATAATTGGATCCGAGTGATGTTTCAAATTAGCTGTTTTCTTTAATTAGTATCACACAGGTCTCCAATCGTGCAATCAGTCATTCAGCCTATTGAAATGGAGAAAAGTAGTCACTTTGCTGTTTGGTATCATCGTGTGTCCCACAATGAACATGGACCAGAGAAAGCAAAGGAGAGAGTTGTCTGAGGAGATCAGAAAGAAAATTATAGACAAGCATGTTAAAGGCAAAGGCTATAAGACCATCTCCAAGCAGTTTGATGTTCCTGTGACAACAGTTGCAAATATTATTAAGAAGTTCAAGGTCCATGGGACTGTAGCCAACCTTCATGGACGCAGCCGCAAGAGGAAAATAGACCTCAGAATGGGCAGAAGGATAGTGAGAATGGTAGACAAAAAGCCAAGGACAACTTCCAAAGAGATACAAGCTGAACTCCAAGGTCAAAGTCCATCGCTTTTTGAGTGACAGTGGGATCAATGGAAGAAGACTCAGGTTGACTCCAGTGTTGAAAGAAAAACATAAAAATGCCAGACTGGAATTTGCTAAAATGCATATTCACAAGCCATAATGCTTCTGGGAGAATGTCCTTTGGACAGATGAGACAAAACTGGAGCTTTTTGGCAAGTCACATCAGCTCTATGTCCACAGACAAAAAAATGAAGCTTTCAAAGAAAAGGACACCATACCTACTGTGAAACATGGAGGAGGCTTGGTTATGTTTTGGGGCTGTTTTGCTGTGTCTGACATGAAGTGCCTTGAGTCTGTGCAGGGAACAATGAAATTTCAAGACTATCAAGACATTCTGGAGCGAAACATACTGCCCAGTGTCAGAAAGCTCTGTCTCACTCGCAGGTCATGTATCCTCCAACAGGAGGCACACTTCAAACCTGACACAGCTGGAGCAGTTTGCTCAGGAAGAGTGGGCCAAACTACCTGTTGACAGGTGCAGAAGTATCATTGAGAGCTACAGGAATCGCTTGTTTGCAATGATTGCCTCTAAAGGCTGAGCAACAAAATATTAGGTTAAGGGTCCCATCATTTTTGTCCATGCCATTTTTGTTAAACACGGAATAAACAATGATGGGTGCCAATTACTTTTGTCACTTTCAAGTTATTTCAGAGACAATTGTGGGTTCTTCTTTTTTCTGTTGAGGGGTACAAACGTGTGTGTGTGTGTGTGTGTATTAAAAAATAGGCAAATGAAACCCATGTGCATATTTTATGAATCTTATTCTTGCTTCCAAGGTTCAGGTTTTCAGAAAATGTGGAAATATTTTGAAGAATATTTTCTCAAGAATTTTGAGGTTCTTGAGAACCTCCAGAATGTAAATGGGAACCAAATAAAGAACTGGTTCAGATTAAACTTTGGATTTGAGTAACATGTCTCAGCTTCAAGAGCACATGCTCCCCCATTCTCTGCCACATACAAATCAGAAGAATTCTACATCTAATTATAGTCATAATAATTAATAATGGCTGAACTGAAGAATCCTGACTTAATTCTAACCAACTTCAAGTTTTGGGTTTAGACTGAGGCCAATTTAAAGCACTTTGGTTGATTCAGACATTACAACTGATCCCGGCTTCTTTCTAATAATAATTGGAAGCAGACTCTAATAATAATTGGAAGCAGAAGAGGACCAGAAAATAGGAATGTGTATGGAACCGGTAGGGGCTGGTTTGAAGGTAGGGGGGCACCTTTAAGTGTGGGGGAGTGTGCACTCCCTCCCCCCCCCGCCCTGTTCCCCCTGCTGGCACTCTCATAAAAACCAGTCTGGCAGGGCGGCAGCATACCTCCCTACTGCCTCTATCCCTCCTTGGTCCAGAAGTGACCGGAAGTATGCTGTGTGCGTGCAAGCAGAGGAAACGGGGCGGCTGTGAGGAACGCTGCAGCCCCGCTGGACCAGTTTTTAAGAGAGCGCAGGTGAGGGAAATGCAGATGGGGGGGTAAGTGCACCCTCCCCTGCCCTGAAAGATGTCCCCCTACCTTCAAACCGCCCATAAAAGGGCCTCCAAACAGGTTCGTGCACATCCCTACCAGGAAATAATACACAAGGATAATTAACAATGCTGCTGAAGCCTCATTGGATGAACCATGAGATATCTTTCATGAGCTTCTCTTTTTTTGTCAAGCTGTTCTCTACAACCTTAATGGCTAGCAACTTTGCTTTTCTTTTTAACAAGACAGTGGAGATTCTCAAGAATATATTTGTAGAACACAACTATTTGGTATTGCCCAGGATATTCTTGTCTATCATACATGTGATAATTTTGTCTTTCATGATTGATCAAACTTTCTGCCACCATCAGCATTCTCACAGACTGGAACCCTATTCTCAACTTTGGCCTACACATGGAGCAAAGACACAGAGAAGCGGCTCATACCCACTGTCCCTTCCTATACATGTCTGCTGACCGCATCTCCAAATCTGCACATCTTTTATAAACAAGGTTTCAATCATGCAGAGGCCACATTCCACCTATGGCACAACATGAAGAAGTTGTGGACAGGGCTAGCTAAAGCAATCCCCACCCACCTCCATATGTTGATCTAACATGTGTATACAGAGCAGAAATTTGGGGGGAAGGGGCCAAAGCGGACCTAGAGAGCCTTCAGAATAAAATCCTCAGGAAGATACTAGGGCTTCCCCCAGGAACACCATCTGCTCTAATTAGGGCAGGATTGGGGTTGCCATCCATTGCAGCCAGGATCCAGCTGCAACACCTTCACTATTGGCATAGGCTAAACAGCATGGAAGATGCCAGTCTTACTTAACAATGCTGGCTGGAACAATTAAGAGAAGGGGAATGGGTTCAACAATGCCAGACCTGCTGAGGAAATATAACCTTTCAATGGAATAATATCTGTATTGATCGTTATGTGCTGAGAAACTGAGTCTTTGATCAAGTGAAGTGAGGTCAGAGTAGTAATTAACAACTTGTATTTCTCAGCCTGGTTTTCTGAACTCAAGAAGAATCATTCCATGGTATCTTATTTTTAAAACTTAAATCATTTCCAGATACACAGGGCCTTTACTGAGCTTAGGTTTCAGGTGATGCCAACTGCTTATCTCGAAGGGAGGTATCTAGGCATCCCTAAAGGTGGAACGGAAATGTATCTATGGCTGTAATCAGGTGGAAAATGTTGTGCACTATCTGTTGGTTTCTACTCTATATGTCGATCCAAGGAGGAAATTTCTACTGCTTTTTATCCTGCAATAACCAGATAAGAATTTAGAGGATATTGTAGTGGACCTACTAGATGGCAATCAGCCATATATTACTGATATGGTTACTTTATTTGCTTTGGCTGCAAAGAAACTACTGGCTTGTTACGTTAAAAATATCAAGTTATTTATTTATTTAACATTTTTATATACCGCTCAAAACCTGCATCTCTGGGCGGTGTACAACAAAAACAATGCAAATTAAACAAAATTGAAAATAATTAAAACATTAAAATAATCTAAAACCCAACATTTAAAACATTTATTTATTTATTTATTTATTTAACATATTTTTATACCACCCAAAACTTACGTCTCTGGGCGGTTTACAACAAAATAAAAACAGAAAGTAAAACAGTAGTTAAAACAAATAGTTTAAAACATTACAACAATTTAAAATTTTTAAAACAATATTTTAAAACAGCATTAAAACCATCAAAACAATATTAATTAAAAGCTTGGGGTTCTGAACAGATGCATCTTTAAAGACTTTTTAAAAGCTGTCAGAGATGGGGAGGCTCTTATTTCACTAGGGAACACATTCCAAAGCCTCGAGGCAGCAACGGAGAAGGCCCATCCCTGATTGGCCACCAGACGAGCCAGTGGCAAATGCAGAAAGACCTCTCCAGATTATCTCAGTGGGCAGTGGGGTTCATGCCGAAGAAGACGTTCTCTTAAATACCCAGGGCCCAAGCTTTATAGGTTATAACCAACACCTTGTATTTTGCCCGGAAACATATTGGCAGCCAGTGTAGCTCCTTCAATACAGGAGTTATATGGTCTGTCCATATAAAATAATTTATAAAACTATAAATTATTATTAAATTATTAATTTAAATTACAATTATTTATTTATTTTTAATTATTATCTGCTATATTTATTATTATTTTATAACAATCTGATTGGTTTGTGTGTATGGTTGTTTTTCCTGTCATTCTTGATACTGTGATATGGCTAAATACAATAAAGTTGGGATTCATTGTTTGATTGGCTTAACATGTGGGACAAATATAGGAATTAGGCTTATGTAAAGAGCATTACACTGAACCCCTACCCAAAACTGGAGTTGAAAACTGAACCCAAAATCAGTTCAGAGAGTTCCCCACCCCCTGCCATGAGCTGGAACTTAAACAGAACTTTAATTTCTTGGTTGCCTGGAACTTGAATTAAATTTAGTTTTCACAGAGCAACTGAATTGTACTATTGTTTCAATTTTCTTTTTTATCCAGTTTTATGCATTTTGTTTGTAAAATACTTTTTAAAAATAAAAAATAAACTGTTTAGAAAATACATTTTTCTCAAGTTACATTGTTGTCATTAAACTCATTTACATTGCAGTTTGATATTATTTTACATGAAATATATTTAAACCAGTTCAAAGTGTCTAAACCTGATGCCAACCACTTTTTAAAGCCACAGTGATATGGTACTTAGAAGCAGTAATGCACTGGGTGAGAGTGAACAAATGCAAGCTTAATCCAGACAATAGAGAGAAGCTGCAGATCAACAGAACTGATGATCTCGAGATAGGTCAACATCCTGTCTTGGACAGAGTGGCAATCCCTTTGAAGGCATAGGTTTAGTCTGGGGATAATCCTTAATTAAATGCCAGGTGGCAGGTGTTGTCAGTAGGGATGTGCATGTAACCAGTTCCATGCAATCACAGGAGAGCAGGGGGGTTACCTTAAGGGGCAGGGAAGATGCCTCCTACTTGCCCATCCCTGCCCCACTGCATCCCCCCCCCACGATGCTCTCCCAAAAAGCATGGGCGCGTTGACTATTTGTGGGGCAACACTGAATGGGACTGCAAGGAGAAATGCTGCAGATCTGCACCCACGCTTTTTGGGAGAGTGCCAGGGGGAAAGCGGTGGGGCAGGGATGGGCAGGTCGGAGGCACCCTCCCTGCCACTTAAAGTAACCCCTCTCTGGCTTCCGAACCAGCTTGAATGCGGCAGTTCAAAAAGGAGCGCTGAACCAGTTCTATGCACATCCCTAGTTGTCAGGAGTGTCTTTGTCAGACTTTGAATGGTTCAACAGGTGTGTGCATTGCTGAAGCAGGCAGATCTGACCATGATGACACATGCTTTAGTTACATTACTTTTGGACTACAGTAACATACTCTCTCTGGAGCTGCCTCTGAAACTTGTCCAGAAACATCAACTAGTCCAGAATACTCTGGCCAACTGCTGACTGGAACCAGTCATGAGGAGTGTATGAATTTCCAATGGCTTTCCAGGCCAACACATTTCCAGGCCATCACAATGGTCATTAGCTTTAAAGCTGTAAACACCTTGAGACTGGGATACCTAAAGTACTCTTCCTATGAGATGCCACCTGAGTTCTTCTGTGGGGGGTTCTCCTTTGCCTTTAAATAGCATCTGAAATGCATCTGGCAAGAGAGGGCCTGTGGCCATACCTACATCATGTAGGTATGTCATCTTAAGGAAGACACACTTACAGTTTCTTATGCACATAAATTTCTTATGTGAGGTTTCACAGATGTCAACCTAGCTCAAATCAGAAAATCATGGTTAGTCCCCAAAGCTGGTGTTGTAAGCAGTGTAAGTTATACATCATAGTTAAAGTTTCCTAGGAAGCTTTGCCATGTGTCTCCCAGTTCACATTCTGCTGTGAAGACTGCTCTTTTAGGCAGGATTTTAACTTGCCTGTCTGGTGAATTTTAACTCCCTACATTGTCTAAACTGTTGCTATTTTCGCTACTGCGTTTTCCTTTTTATGGATATAAATGTATCTTGATATATTGATTTTGTTGCTCTCTTCTGTGTAATACTATTAATACTGTAAGCCTATCCTTAGGATTTTAAATGAAAAAGTGGTATAAATTATTATACATAATTTCTATCCTACAATGAAAGCTAAAAACAAATAATATTAAACAGAAAGATAGAACAGCCATGATGCAATTGTATTAGCTACAAAATTAATATTAAACCAATGGGAAACTGAAGTTTAAAAACATACTCTAGGTTGTTAATGAAACTGCCCCAGGGTGACTGGTGAACACCCTTAAATCTATGTCCGGGCTTGCATGGGGAAATTAGCTCCGAAAGGACAGTTTCACATCAGATTTAATTTTTGCAAAGTTGTGGACTCAGGAAATGACTGGACTGAAATCTTGTCTCAAGATTTCAAAATCAAGTTTAAAAATCAAAAGAAGATATTTATTGTAGGGAGGGGTACAACAGAAAGAAATGTGAGATTAAAGCAATATTACTATCAAAAATGCATTTAATTACAATGAGGCGTTTTAGCATAGAGTCCTAATTGTGTAAGTTCCAAGGCAGACAAACGAAAGAGGCTTTTTAGAGAAGGAGGTGGTTGGATTTAAGAAAGGGGAATAGAGACAGAGTTTGGGCCCAGTGAGGGGCAAACATTCATATCACCTGGTCTGGACAAAGGACTCCAGGAACAACTGATGAACCTCGTTCCTCAGGGACAGCTCGGGTCAAGGCAGGTGCACGAAAGTTGGAGGGATTAGTTGGTAAGGTTGAATCCAGGAGGGTGTTTCCTCCATGGAACCACCTTCCTATGTCAGTGAGGAAGGCTGGACATATTAGGCTGGGCAAGAAAGCCAATCTGGAGAGTGGCACGAAGTACTAAACACAGCCTTGCGTGGTGACCTGTGGACAGTAAATCGCTCAAAAAACTGCTGGTAACTCCAAGGTAACTGGTGCACAAAGAGCATGAAGATCGCAAGGAGCACACAGGATCATGTAATTGGAACTTCTTATCCCCAAAAACATATCCTCCAGGCACATTCCAAGTTATCCTTTTTTGTCGGACAGGTGTGTTGAGTGGAACTGACAAGGATTCCACTGTTGCTGACCTTTCTTCCCGCGTGTAACAATGTGGGAATTGCTGAGGTATGCCAAGGCTTTTGTCATGAAAAATGGGTACACAGACATGAGAAGAGAAAATTTGCATGGATGGAAAGTCCAGTAATCCAATCAGTACTTTTAATGGGTGCATTCCTTAGGTCCATCTCACTGACATGTTAAGCCAATCACTGACTCAACCTCTTTTGTAAGGGGGGAGATTTACCTCCACAAACCTTATCTGTGTTCTTTCCTGCTGAGCTAATTGGCACATTAGCTGGTTAGGAACATAGGAAACTGCCATATACTGAGTCAGACCATTGGTCTATCTAGCTCAGTATTGTCTTCACAGACTGGAAGTGGCTTCTCCAAGGTTGTAGGCAGGAATCTCTCTCAGCCCTATCTTGGAGAAGCCAGAGAGGGAACTTGGAACCTTCTCCTCTACCCAGAGCAGCTCCATACCCTGAAGGGAATATCTTAGAGTGCTCACACATCAAGTCTCCCATTCAGATGCAACCAGGGCAGACCCTACTTAGCTATGGGGACAAGTCATGCTTGCTACCACAAGACCAGCTCTCCTCTCAAATAAAGTTGTGCCGTCGAGTCGCTGTCAACCCCTGGCGCCCACAGAGCCCTGTGGTTCTCCTTGATAGATTTCAGGAGGGATTGACCATTGCCTCCTCCCGCACAGTTTGAGATGATGATGCCTTTCAGCATCTTCCTATATCACTGCTGCCCGATAGAGGTGTTGCCCATAGTCTGGGAAACATACCAGCGGGGATTTGAACCGGCAACCTCTGGCTTGCTAATCAAGTCATTTCCCCGCTGTGCCATTAGGTGGCTAAACTGTTTGGAAACAAAATGGGTTGCTATCCTTTGTGAAAGGAGAGGACAGGGAGGCAGTTCACTCTGAAAACAGAGTGGCCTTGGCAAAGAGTTTAACCTGCTTTTAGTTAACTTCTGGGGTCTACATAGATTATCCCAGCATAGAGAGGGTGTGGATCTGTCCCCCTTTCCAATTCTAGGGGTGACTGGTCCACTGTTGCTAAGAGACCTGTCCCCATGTGCCATAAATGGAGAGCGCACGATGCTGTGAGGCTCCTGAGCATATCCAGAGTGAGATCTCCAAGCCTAGAGACTCAATCACAAGCAAGGGGGCTCCTGGGAGCCAGCAGAAAAGCATTGCTAACAACAAGGTACAAAAGATTTTCCGTTTGCTAGAGGTTTCTTAAAGAAGACACATATTTTTTCTTATGTACATAAACTTCTTATGTGGTTTCACAGATGTCAACCTAGCTCAAATCAGAAAGTCATGGTTAGTCCCCAAAGCTGGCATTGTAAGCAGTGTAAGTTATAGATCATATTTAAAGTTCCTTCCCAGAAAATATATTTTAAGCAATCATCCTAAAACAGGGTGTAATGTTAATATATTCCATAGGTAGAGAGCTGCCGCTGAGAGAGGAAAGAAAGTATATAGTTTCAGTAATGGTTCTTTCGGTGGTTAAAAGCCCACACATGGGAAATTTATACCACCACGACATCCAAAACACACGCAGCTCAACATCTGAAAAGTCACTGACTACAAAAGATTTAAATACATAACGTTTGTCTGTGCCAAATTGCAAACCTTTGTTGATCTGACAGACACATTGCACTGCTTAGAGGAAAAGACTCCCCCCTCCCACTACCAAAAAAAGGCTGTATTTCAGTACATACAAGCAAATCAGAATGGGGATTTCCCAGAAGGTTATAAGAGAGGTATTACCATGATACTTTTCTATTTTTATTCACTGTCCCTTCTCTCTCTCCACTATATTCTAAGTGAAATGTCATTAGAGTGGTTAAAATATAGAAGCAAAAATTAAACCAACAATACTTACTAAAACAATGTTATTACCAACCACACCCATTATCATCCCTGGAAACTCCAGCTAATAAAATATAAATACTACAGCTACATTTTAATAAATTCCCAGTGTATGACTGAAGAAAGCTTAATATACTGAGTATATACTGTGCACAGTGGCATATGTATGTATTAAGGTGAACATATAAGCCCCTGAGTAGCTATGCTAAATGGGCAAAGAGCAGAATGAAATAAGCATTTTGAAGAACTGACACATCACTCTTTTTGCCAAACTGCATACAAATTGCACCTAACAGCTAACTTGCATCAGTCATTCTAAACAATGTTCAGTGATCATAATATAGTACATAAATGTATGAAAAAGTCAAAGGTGGAAATTTAAGCAGTTGTTAGTAAACTGTCAGTTGTAGTTTACATAGCAAATATCTGCTTGATTTCATAATCTTCCATTTTAGAATTTGAACGAATTAATCGTATTAAGAGTAACAAATGGTCTCCCTGCATGGTGGAAGCACTATATGTAATCCTCCAGATGTTGTTTGTTAAAGAGACAAGCCCAAGGGGCTAGCAGAGGGGAAGCAGGAACCCCCGTAGTTTAATGTCAGAATCAGTCACTGCCCTCTACTCTATTATAATGTGCTGCTCTTTAAACAAAGAAAACACAATGCAAGTGTACCAATTTCTCCCTCTTCCTCCACCCATTTTAGCACAAGTTTAACAGAAATTGTATGTTTCAAGATTTGGGACTCTTACTTGTTGCACATCTCTCAGTAGAACAACTAAATCCAACTAAATAGTTAAAAAAAAATGCCTGTCACTTTTGAGCCCAAAGACTCCAGCTCTTTGGGCTCAAGCTCCACAAAGCCAGGAAACTGGAACCTAAGGCCGATGCCTTAACAGACGTGCCACATGATCAGTAATGGTGCTGTGCAGTGTCACCAATTGTGCTCGCTTCCACCTTGCCCTCCATGCACCCACACTTCTCCTTGGGTCTTCAAGGCCCAAATCAAGATGGGGAGGATGGCGTGCCTGGCACCAGCAAAGATGGTCCATTTTATCCTGGTCCTGTACTGCCTTATGAAGCATTTGAGCCATACTGCAGGGGTTTCCCAACCTGAGTTGCTAGGTATTGTGAACGACTCCTATCATCCCCAACCAATGGAAGGTATTTTTGACCACTGAATTTGTCTGCATATTCATCATCCTTATTTGTTTATTTATATGGTAATGCCACCACTCAAAATGGGTTGGGACCCTTCGATAAATGTTCTTCTGATATCAGCAGTCAATCTTTCACAGTTTCCCCCCTACTTGCACCTATTGACTTGTTGGTCTCTTCTTTTCCTCTTCACCATTTTAAGGGAAAGAACATTCACAGTCAGAAAGTAAAGGCTTGAAGAGAAAGTGGGATAGATAATTGTCGTTGTCTTCAATGTAGTTAAGCTAGTCTTTAAGACAACTAAAAGCCTTGCGCTGTGAGGGTGGAGGCATGACAGGCAGGGCACTGTTGAAGCACTGCTGCATATTGCAGTCGATTAGTACAGCGCACACCATTGGGACTTTTGGTCATTGTGTGATTTCTAAAATGGTTGATCATGGCCCATCACTGCTTCCAAAACTTGAAGATGGCAAAACATATTACTTGATAATACTAGGAAGAGCTTTGCAGAAGCTTATGATATATTTGATACACTGCCATTTACAGGTGATGAATCGGACTTCCAGTCCTAAAACACCTGACCATTTATATTAATCCTAAAAAGAACTCTGCATTTAACACATATACATTCAGAAAAGCAAAAGAGCAACCTACAGAGGCAATAGAAAAACACCTCACCACACTAAGGCAATTAGTCCAGTGTGCATTTGCAAAGACTGATGGAGATCAAGACACAACCTGCACAGCATTGCAGGCCAACCAAACTGAGAAAGCAACAACTCAATGATTGTGATATTACAAGCAAAACTGATAAAGCATCACATTCCATGGAAATAGTTCAAGTACAAGTGATAAGCAGTGAAAAGTTTAATCAGTTCCCAAAAGACAAGATCAATAAAATGCAGACTCAAAAAGAGAAGAACACTGCTTTGAATTTGAAATTTCAAAATTGTACTACTTGAAATAAAGCTAAAGCTCAATTACTTAGCAAAAAGTTACTACTTCCTTTGTGATAGCACCTATCACTATAAAAACTCTTGCCCTGAAATAGCGGATTGAATTGTCATGGTACAAAGAGTAATTTTGCTTTATTCTAAGAAGAATAAAGTATGAAGAAAAAGTTGCAGAAGGGGATAAGTAAGCCAAGTCTCAGGCAAATCAAACAAGCAAAAAAACTAAAAACTAAGCAGCGCAGAAGATGATGTTTTTGGAATAAAGACTAACATTGAAGCATAGCATACTCAAAAAGGCACAGACAGAAACTGAAAGCAACTATTTACTTGGGAAGTACGGAACTGCAATTGATCCACAGAAGGAAGAATTAATATCTATAACATCAGCCAGAAGAAAGCCAGCAAGAGTGTGAACAGTTGAATACCCGCACTGCTGTATATGTGGCCAAGAAGAATGCATACATTAAAGGCAAACTTCTTACTATAGTAAAATTTAAAATGCAAAGTGTATTGCAACATTCTACACAGCCAAAATAAAGTCAGGTTCAGTCATTCAGCACATAAGATTCATACTGTTCAATAGAAAGGGGAAAAGTGGCTTCAATGACTCAAAGTACTAGCTATCAGAGCAAGTTGAAGCTCCTGAACTGTCTTCAGGGGAGTCCCATCTAAGAATGCCACAGTAATCCAATCTAGATTTAATGAGGGCATGGATAACTATGGTTAGGACTGACAATGACAGAAATGAGAACACCTGGAGCACTAGCCAAAGCTGTGCAACCGTTTTCCAGGCCACGGTGGACACCTGAACACCCAGGTGTAATGCTGGGTCCAGATGGACTCCCAAATGGTGAGCTTGACCTCTGAACAGATCTTTGGAGTGCAACCCAGTTTAGAACAGATTGATAAACAGCTGACGACTCAGAAGTTCCCTTCACAAGGAGAGCACCCTCCTTGGCCTGATAGTTCCTCCATCCAGATGACTTTACACTCTCTAGGTTCCAGTCCACATCCTCAAGCTGAACAAGCTGAAAAGAACGCTAAAGGGGATCCAGAAAACCTGGACAGACAGGCCCAAGCAGCCCCAGCAACATCATTTCCGGTTTTAAATCACTGTTTCTGTTTTATGTTTCATGACTATGATGAATGCATAATATTCTAAATGTTATCAGTTTGTAATGTAGTTACAAAAATTAACATCTGATATTGCTTTGAACGGTTAGCCATCTTGAGTCCAGTTGTTTGTCAAAAGTTGAGGAGGGTTAGCTCCTACCTGTAGGGCATGTAGACACAGAAACAGGTTTGCCTCTTCCAACTGCTGGTGAGAGCTAGGCTTTATTCCTATCAGAGATCTTCCTTCTCACAAGATACAAGGCACTTTTTAAAAACTTCTCTCTGTACAATATTAAGACTTCTGTCTCTCCTGCAGTTCTACAGCATAAACTGCCTCACAGAAATGGTGGAAGGGCCTCAACAATGTGCATGCCTGCCCACAAGCCACCCAGCTCTTCCCTCTGCCAAATGGGTGCAGGGCAGTGGCAGATAAAGCCCTCTCAGTGTTACACTGTAAGATACAAATGATCGCTTGATTAGCCATTTGCATTTGCGTGATGCATATTGTGCCACTGGAGTTTAGGTGCTACAACTATGGTGTATACTTTTATTAACTCAAAAAGAAATACTCAAAATATGTGCAACATATAAATATTATGCTAACAAGTACACAAAAGAATGTGTTGAAACTATCAAAACCACCACTTTACAAAATAGCAGGAAATAGTAAACGTTTAAAAGAAACAACCACATAAAATTAACACATAAACACCAAACTAAATATAAGCCTGATGGGGACTTGCGCACCTTCTTGGGAAGGATGCTCCATAGTTTGGGCACTATTTTCTTCAGTCAAGGTTGTGTCAGTTATAAAGCAGCTAAAAGTCTGAGTATTCTTCATAAGCACCAGTATAGTTCAGAGTTCTTCATTGCAAGGCTTGGGACCCACTGATAGCTCCTATCGATCCTGAGTGCAGCTGGTTAAATTGTTTATTAGCAGTGATGTAGTCGCAAATCCAGAAGTGGCGGTGCTCTACATAACAGCTCCCAAAGCCACACCCACCATGACAGCCATACACATTACAATGGCCACACCCCTCACTTAAATAGATGCAATAATTGGGAAGATTCTATTACAAGAAGTAATGTGCATGCTGGCGCTGTGCAGGGGCAGTGGAGGAAGAGCGCTGCTGGCACGTGAACACAGCTGGGAGGAGAGCCGCTGATCCAGGAAGTGGCAGCAAACTTCAGAGGAGCAGGTATGCACATGCTCTCCTCCATTTTAAAGGTGCAGGGGATGTCTTATGAATCGCGCTTCGAATCACAATTTGTACACATCCCTAATCTGCTGGTGGTGGCATGACCAGCCTTACCCATGCAGCCAAGCCCAGGTGGGCTGTGCTGCATGTGGAGCTGCTTTACACAGACCACACAGCAGTTGAGCTGTTGGAGGCCATCAGATGCCAGTTAGAGGAATGGGTGGCTGGGCAGCCAAACCTTCACCGAGGTGTCTGGTCACTGACAATGGTGCCAATGTGGTGAGGGCGGCCCGACAGCTGCAGTTTGTGTCCATTCATTGCATGGGACACACTCTGCACCTGGCCATGACAGATGTGCTCGGCCTCAAGGAGTCAACATCGAGCCCTCCCCCGTGAAGGCCTTGCTGCTTCCACGGCTGCTCTTGTGGAGAAGTAGCACAAGATAGCAGCTTACTACCTCCAAAGCGAAAAGGCTAGGCATATGCTCAAGGAGAGGCAGCTTGAGCTTCGCCTACCTGAATATGTGATCCCTCAGGATGTTCGGAACTAGTTCAGAACTTTCTCACCTGCAGGAGCAAGAGGCGGCCATCCACTTTCAGGCAAGGAAGGGTGGCTTGGGAGTGAGTGACCTGTCTAATGCAGACTGGAAGCTTAATTCCAAGATTGTCTTGACACTTGAGCCATTAATGCCTTGTTGCCACGAACAGCTTGTGTGCCGGGACAGCAGCACTGAGTCAGGCTTTGCCTACCATCCTTCTCTTGGAAAAGACTATGGGTGAGCTCCAGACCTCACTCCATCCTTCTCTTGGAAAAGACTATGGGTGAGCTCCAGACCTCACTGACCACTGGGGAAGCCTTGGTAGATTGGCTGAAGTTTGGAGTGGTGGGTCAGCTCTGCACCACCTTGGGTCAATTGGCAAAGCATGTTTTGTCCTGCCTATGTGACCCAAAGATGAAGGGCAATGCAGTCTTCCCTGACCAACTGCCCAGGTGGAGGATCAAGAGGTTAGGCAGGCCAAGGAGAGGAGGCTGGGTCAAAGCCAGGAGGACAACGTTGGAGTGCCTACTTCTGCGCATTCCATCCCCAGCATCATCACCACCGCTTCCTGGGCCAACAGTGTGGTGTCCCTGGCAGTAACAATGCAGCCGCAAGTTCCACCCATGCATTCCAAGAATGTTACTGTTAACTTTTTTCCCCAATCAGCACAGCCACAGACATGCACGCACACACCCAACCATGGCCCATGATGCATATACGACTTATTATCAAGTAACTATATGTTTTTCTTTTACTCAGCATTTTGTTTAATATTTGTGCTGTCCTATTGCTACTGCTATGATTTTGATTTATAACTATTTGCTTTTGCTGGCTATTAGATGGGCAAAGGCAGACCTTGTTTGCCTGCCTGCCTTGAGACTTGTTGAGGTTTGTTCTGTGTGGTGTTGTGGTGAAAAATGGACAGTGAAGCTCATCTCTCTCTAGTGTGTGTAATATTTGCTTGGTGATTGCTGCAAGATGAGTTCCATGTGTCTGTCCTTGAAACTAATCAAATTGTGCTCTTAACTTGGGGTAGACCAAGTGATCCATAAAAAATTCAAAAAAATCGTTAAAAATTGCCCAATTGTTTTTTGGGTCGAGTGGTAGGTAGCACCCATCATTCCCTACTGCCCAGCCAACTTTGGTATCTCCAGGCACTACCCATGGGGAATAATGGGCTAATTCAAGTTCCCATTATTCCTTATGGTGAACTGGTTCAACAAATGAACCGGACCGGCTAGTTCGAGCGAACCAATCCGTGAACCAGCAGTCCAGCTCAAATTTGAACCAAACTGCAGAAACCAATTGTGCACACACCCCTAACTCTGAACCAGCAGAGGCAAACACATGGGGCAAGTCTCAGTGCCACCTAGAGCACAATAATCTATTTACGATGGGGGAGCTACCAATCTACCCCTCGACACACACTTGATATTACTATTAAAGTAATAGTACTCCTTTGCTATTTAGTAAATAATATTGAAAGCATAAGAGAGGAACAGTTCAGACAAAGAGCATGCTCTTTCCCTCCCACACAGACATGTTTAACTAAGCTGGTTTGGAGTAAACCAGCTCAAATTTGTAGTTTTTAGAAAAATAACATTTCTTGTGGAAGCATCATTGAGTTTTATATGGCAAAAACAATGCTATGGACATCACTCTATGAAACTAAAGTGAAATAGTGCCCACGAAGCACACCAGATAATTATAAAGTAGCAGTTGAAAACATTTGTGTGTGTGTGCATGCATACACTTGAACTGCAACATCAGGAAACTGAAAGGTATTGTATAAAAATGTTCCAGTGACTATTAATCCACAGACACCTAACAGTACAAGCCTTAATGGCTCCTGTTGGAGTTTTACATATTTAAAAAGTAACATGCTATAAAATCTGTGTATTACACTATGCATAAAAAGCAAGCAATGGTGGTATAAATCCTTAAAGGAAAGTTGTTAATGTGCGTGCAGAGTAGCTACATTTTAAGCCTCCATCTTCAGCTGCTTTAATTTTTTGAACTACCCAGAAACACTAATGGCCTTCATAATTTCATGCTGTAAATTAAACTTGTTTTTAAATTATGGGAAAGCAAAAAAATTGTTTCAAGCCAAAGTATACATATACTTTCAAGTTTATACATATGTATTTTATACACATTATTTTATTACACTGAAATTGCAGCATCAGTTTGTCAATTGACACTTTATATAAACAAATATAAACAAAAACATCCTTAACCCCAAATACAAGTTGCCTATGCTTTGGGCTCAGCATTTAAGGCCTAAGCATTTAAGCAGCACTGAGGCTGAAGCTGTCACAGGGAGAGGAAAGGATGCCTTTTACTTGCACACTCCATCAGGTCTGCATGCAGATTGAGCAGCCTGGTACCATAATAGTCTCCTTTTGTAGGACTGCTAGTTTGCCAAAAAATAACCCTGTTTCTCCTGGTTTTTTATTCCTAGCTGGATGAGAGACAATTATTTCAGGCCATTTTAGGGCTGACACTGGGTCTTGTCCTTACCAGATTCCACTCCCCAGCTGTCCCATTCCAGATTCCACTCCCCACCTCCTATTTTTCAAATCTTGTGATGCATCTTGTGGCGAGTCTTGTGGCAGCAGCAGGCCCCACCTTGTGACATCACCAGACTTCCCTCTAGAACAGGCCTGCTCAACTTCGGCCCTCCTGCAGATGTTGGCCTACAATTCCCATAATTCCTGGCTATTGGCTGCTGTGGCTGAGAATTATGGGAGTTGTAGTCCAAAAACAGCTGGGGGGCCCAAGTTGAGCAGGCCTGCTCTAGAATCTCAGGGTTTGTGATCCATCCAACCTGGCAGCAGCAGGCCATTTCATGTGAATGCACAAAAGAACCAAGATAAAACCTACAGGATTATGGATAAAGGGGAGTCATATATGTACTGCATGCACGTGCTGGCAAATGAGACAGTGTAATCGTCTTGAAATACCACCGTGTGTGCACTGTACAATTTCAGTGAGTACAATGAAGCATGAGTAGTGTCTAATATCAAACACTTTGAATGTATAACACAAAGTGGCCAACTGCTTGGTGTGTTCCCCCACCTCCACCCCTTCTCATAATTGAAATGACAAATTCAGACTTACCAGTTAATTTCAAACCTTTGGAAACCTCTTGTCAATAACTAGTATTAAAGTGATATTTATGGTGCTCCATGTGACTGTAATGCTGATGGTATGATTGCTTGCATTTCACTCAGGTCAAGTCAGCATCTCCAAGAATCTTGTTTTCAACTCTTAATAGTACGAGATTATCAATTCCTATGACCTCAGCGGCTCACATTAGATTTAACTGGATGAAAGAGGTTTGATTAAAAATAGTGTTACATCTCCCATTACCACACCTATTAGTTCTCTATCTACTCTCAGATATTTTAAACATGACAGGGGGAGCTGTTATTAGTAGCTACTAACCTATTATAGAAAACGAGTCAGTCTGGTAATTATAGCCCAGCATCTGATAATACCAGACGTATTAAATTTGAAAACAGGCGAGAATTGGGTTTTGTAAGATTCCTACTAGAGCTTAAGTTCTGACCGGCTCCAATTAAGATAGGTAAAACTGTGAAGAAAGTTATATCCAAGCCCTTTATTAAGCACTTTTTAAAGTCCAATTTATTTCAGTGGAAAAGTTATATTTGGAATGAATTAAACAAGT
Organism: Hemicordylus capensis; assembly: GCF_027244095.1. Classification (NCBI taxonomy): domain Eukaryota; kingdom Metazoa; phylum Chordata; class Lepidosauria; order Squamata; family Cordylidae; genus Hemicordylus; species Hemicordylus capensis. The sequence goes on from NC_069657.1 coordinate 176,641,048, forward strand.
ACTCAAGTCTTCCACAGAAATCAATGAGACTTCAAAGCGCTTAGAACTGCAATCCGAAATAAACTTTCTAGAGAATATATACCCCACTGAGTTCATGGAACAGGCTTCTGAATAAACATGCTTCAGATTGCTCTGTCAATTTGGTGGGTTTATGCCTAGAAATAGTGTGCTTGTGTGAATGCATCCTTATTTCAAAATACACAAATCCTAGCATTTACCTTTGGAAATTCCACAGAAAGGGGATAATCTGGAATGGAAAATTTTCAAGTGTACTAATACATTTCTTTGTACACATTTCAAAATAAAATTCAATAATATGTGATAGTCTGTTAAAGGAAGATCAAAGGCCTTTCTTTCTTTATCCACCTGGATTTCAAGGGTACAAGCAGTTTAAAATGATCACAATGAGGACTTATCAGGAAACAATCTTCTAGTAACTGGAATAAATGATCAGATTAGGAATTCAATTATAGTATTAGAAATTCCAAGGAGAGACTCTTTAAATCCACAAGCTGGGTAAGTTACAGCCGTTCTGTTCATCAGAAACTATAATCTGAGTATGATCACTCAAACCTTAGATGGAATATGAAGTGAAGCCCTCTCTGTACACCTCTTGTTCTGTAAAACAGAATGATCAAACCACTGTCAAAGCAATGACAACCAGATGGTTTCATGCTAATTACTTCCTGAATCAAAACTTCTTGAAAGTTTGAGAGATTCATTACTAAGTATTACAGGGCACAGCGACTGCATGTGACAAAACCATATTTCACATCATGGAGTCTTTCTTCCTCTACTGAAAATCTTTTTCTAGGATTTAGAAGAATCTATATTATTCTGGAATATGTGTGGCTGACTCTCCTAGAATGACCCACAATAAGCCAATTCCAAAATCATGTTCTGAACTGAATAAATACTTTTTAAAGCCACCACATTAATGCTCCACTTAGATAAGGTTGCGTGAGAATTCCAGCATTTTCCAGATTAACAATATCTGAGATTCCTGATAGATTCTATTAATAAACACAGATCTGAAAAATGGCAGAGATATCTTGATCTCATGTGTTTTTATGTAGGGGCATTCACAAAGTTTATTAAAGCACAAAGCAGTCTAAAATGACCTCTGCATTTTGACCATACAGATATGGCTAGTAGCAGCCAGCTTCTCCCAAAGACTGCACCAGATAAAATCCACTGTGTTCCCTAGCAGCTGACTATGGCAGGTGTGGATGGCACACCTCCATACAAACCCATCCTTTACAAAGTTCTTTATCTTTGTTTCACTTGATGAAAAATAATGACAAAACCTTTGCTGCTTTAGCCCACTTCATTGTATACTCTGGATTTACTACCAATATCTGTATTTTTAAAAAGTCTAGTAAGTTAAACAACATATTTAAAATTATTATAAAACCTTTACAAGCATGGGACAATAGGATTCATTCACATGTTCAGAAAGACTCAAGAACACAGTCTGCTTTTTGGAATGGAATGAAAACATACTTTTAAAAAATAAATTTCCAGAAACTATCACCAATGAGGAGTGCATCATATCCATAACAAATTTAGGCCACAAAGCCTTCAGAGCTTCTAAATATTGGCTAAATGTCCCTGATTTCTAAGTAATAACTGTACTTTAACATCTTAATTTGAATAGCAAAACAATAAGATTGCACTGTAACAAATGCACAGTACAAAGAAGCATCTTTTTTTCTTACTAACAGGGCTTAACAACACCTCCAATCTTCTGATATTTTGTAAAGCTCTCCAGGTGCCTATTGACATTCTTGGTTAGTTTTCTCGCTCTCAAATTAGTACGCTTCTTGCCAATCCCAACAAAGGCAGACACTAGAACTAAAGTGCCTCTGGTTAGTTATCATTATGGTAGATCAATAGTTCCTGAACTCCGCACCAGGCTTGGTTTTAGAAGGGATTTCCCCCCCTAGGCATTGAAGCTTATCACTAGCACTTCTTGGCAATGATCCACCTAAGAACTCTCCCCTACTGGAGCTCAGTATCCCATTCCTATTTTCCTTGAATAAAAGGTATTAATGGGCAAAACGTAGAATGCTAAGAATTCACAACCAAGCCTCTAGCAGCGCCTTCATCAGAGCAGCTCAGGTCCTAGAGGCTTCCAAGACCAGTTCTATGATGTGTGAAATGAGATCTCTCCATGATTACTGCTTTCAGGAATCTCCAAGAGAATCTCTGCACATACATGCAAGTTCATGCTGAGGCAAACAATTCTGCAATGTGTGTATGTGGGCGGCGGGGGGAGATATCCAGATATGAATGCAACTATTTCACACCATGGAAGGTTAAACAGGCTATCAAAGCAGAGACCAGATTTGGAAACTGTACATAGAAATACAACCTTATTAATATGAGGGAATTGTAAAATTTTACAAGCTCTCTCTATCTACAAGATAGCGAACCAGCAGAGAGTAATGTGTTGGGACAGCAATGTAGCAGTGATATTTCCCTAGAGGGAATTATTTAAAATAGGCTTGCTCCCGAAACGTTTCGGAGGCCATTGTAAAGGCTTCCGAAACATTTCGGCGCTGGGGCGGGATTCGGTGCTTTGGCACCGGCGGGGGTACTACTTTAAGGGTGGGGGAGGGTGTACTCAAACCCCCCCCCCGCCACTTTTCCCCGCCGGTGCTCTCCAAATTTCAAGCCCCTCGGGGCGGCAGCATTCCTCCCTGCCGCCCCATTCCCCCCATCGGCCGGAAGTTGCGAGCGCCCGTGCGCCTGTTGTGCACGCGCGCATGGCAGACGGGCGTGCGCACTCGCAACTTCCGGCCATTTCCGGCCAACGGGGGAACGGGGTGGCAGGGAGGAACGCTGCCACCCCGAGGGGCTTGAAACCTGGAGAGCGCCGGCAGGGGAAATGCGGGGGGGGGTGAGTACACCCTCCCCCACCCTTAAAGTAGTACCCCCGCCGGTGCCGAAGACTATTCGGGCAGATCCCTAATTTAAAACACAGATTACAATGTATCTTTTGTTAGAGTATGAGATAAATTCAGAGAAAGGCGAGATCTACTACAGGAAGTTTCATGAATATATCACAATTACACAAAACTAACTCTTTAATTTGTTAGTATAGCTCCCTTTTCAGTCCAAATCACACTTGGGTCTCCCAGGCAGAACCAGGACCCTTAGGTTGCTACCAGAGTCCAAAAAGAAAAAGACATTTTAAAATGGAGTTCTGAGAGCAAACCATGAGCTCCTTTTCCTTGCTTGCTAATAAGGCATTGAATAGGTCCTTGAGGGATCAATGGCCTGAGAAGATCCCAAAAGAAACTGTCTGCAACAATGCCTTCTTCATCATGAAATCCTGAAAATCAGGAGATGGCTGGTGGCATTTGCCAATGGCTCAGTTGGTAGAACCTCAAAACTGGGCCTTTTCTGGGGTTTCCCTGAGACTTTGGATCGCACTCTCTAGCAAAATTAGAGCCTCCTCTTTTCTGGATGTTTTAAAGAAAAGTTTGAAAACATAACTGTTTAATCAGGCTTTTAATTTATAGTTTAATTTCAATTTTAGAAGTTTTAGAATTTTTATCTAATTTTAAATTGTTTTAATGTTCTAATTATTGTTGTGTTTAAAGTTGTAAAGATTTGTATATGGGGCAGTATAGAAATGTGCCAAATAAGTAAGTAAGCAAATGAATATGTATACACTAAAACACTTCCACTCAAATCATTTTCTATGGAATCAGAGAAAATATTTCATAACCAGAGCAATCCCATACCTAGTGTTAACAAGATTTCCCCTCCCACTGGTTGAGTTAGTGGGAAGGACTAGCAATCCATGACTGAATCAAACTCTGAATGCCTTCCTACTACACACAACAGCCTTTGGTAGTTCAACCAGCCTGAATTTCCAAGACAATAGACTCAGGATACAATAGACTCAGGAGAAATGTTCTGGATCAGCCAAGGAACCAACTTCTTCCCTACCTTTCCATAACAACAGAGTAGAAATCTTTCTTTAGAATGGTTCCTTCTCGTCCTTGCCCTTCTGAATGGATGATTAAGCAGAAACTTCCTATCTTCCTTGTCTGTATCGCTCCTACGCCTACACACAGGTTAGCTCTTGGTTTAAAGATCTCAGGACACAAATCTGGCCCCATGTGTGGTAACACTTTACTGCTGTTACCTTTAACTGTAGCATCCTCCAACAAAACACTAAGGTTTTAAATCCCTGGCACTGGAAAAAGCTGAAATTAGGAGTGTCTCCATACATTATATACTTTATGTGCTTTGTATACAGGCTTTTTCCAGACCTGTCACACAAGTAAAATGTGCATTGGCTTTTAAATCTTTAAATCTTTTAAATCTTTAAATCTTTTAAAAGATTACTCCTTTCTTCTTTCTGTCCTCTTTAACAGAATTTGCATCTATGTACAAATAGCACAAGCAAGACTCGGGAAGGCATGTTTAATGGTCAAAGCTAAGGTCATCAACTGGTAGTCCCTAGAACAAACATGAACACAGGTAGCCAAACTAAAAGCAAGAAGAAGGGTGAAGAAAATTATGTCTGTGGTGGCTGAACTTGCTGGCAGGCCACTTCAGAAGTTGCAGGGGAGAAATGCAGTGCTCACTCTTTACTTTCTTCTTGAAGAGGTCCTTTCAGAAAACATCTTCCCAGATAAAGAAGGCATCTCTGTGAATGCTTTGATTGTGCAAATTTAGGGATGTGACATGGGAACTTTAAAAGTATCTAGGAAAAAATTCTCTTGAAATCTATGAAACGTTCCTAAGCAAATTATTTTAGTGGGTAAGTACAGTTTCCTGAGAAGTCATTTTACAGTCACTGAAAAGGCCACTCCAGGGATATGTGCTTGACAGCCAGTATATGCACAAATTCCCATGTGCTAAAGCACTCTGCTGTGTCTTGTGCATTAGCACATCCTAGGTGTGTGCTTCCTGGCTGATGAATGCAGAACCTGTCATGCATCTTTGCTTATTTACAAACATCACTGACATGCTGCTGACCCATACAATATTTGCCAGGTGCCCGATGACACCTAATAATGTCCACTGGCATGCCTAAAACATTTATAAAATTTGCCAGCTGCCTCACAGCATTTCTAAGTCATAGAAAAATCAGAGAGCATGGCCAAACTTTAAAGAGGTTTGACTGTCAATAAGGTGATCTTTTTTAAAAAAAAAAAACCCACACACACACACACACACACACACACACGCTATGCCCATTGTGTATTAAATTAATACATTTAAACCTTTGGCCGAAACAGAGTATCAGTGATAAAAACAGCAAGAAACTGACATGTACAAAGTACAATAAAATATCATGACGTTATAGACAAATATTTCACTCACAATAACACCTAGTTTGACCCTAAATTTAGCCCTTTACTATTAACATTAATCGGAATGATATTCTTTGAGAACAAACTGATAACTTCAAAGCTTTTCTACACTCTGAAAACATGTGGCCCGCATTATCCACGGAGGTTCTGTTCTGGCCCACAACCACGGATAACAAATACACGAATAACGAGACCTTGATTCAATGGGATTTGGGGCAGTAGGTTCCTTAAGGTTTGAAAAGGGCTGAAAAAGTGGGGAGTAGGCAGAAATAAGTGAAATAAAGTACCGTACCATGCTCTGTAAGTCTCCAGCTATCCAGCAATGCCCTCTAATTCTTCCAATTTTCCACGAACAATCAGGGGGAAAAACTTTTTTTTAAAAAAAAGGAAGAGCCACTCAATAGCTCTGTGCTGCAAAATGGTGGTCGGAGATGACATTGGAAGTTATTTCCGGCCACCCAGAAACCACAGATAGGCAAATTTTGCCTATTTTTAAAACAGCGGATAACAAGGTCGGATCTCCATTGCTACTAAGAATTTACATATTGTTAGTTTTATCTTAGGATCCTCTGATACTTTAAAGCTTTAGTGTCCTGTAATAGGAGCTTTGATACGAACTAGCTTTATTTTTAGGAGTTTTCTACTTTAAGTTCTTTGAATTGTAGTGAGAGCCATTTACATCAACATTTTTATGATGACAATGTGTTTCATTTAGGTACACCTTTATAGTCATTGAGTCAAAATAGGCATATTATTAGTGAGTTTGCTTTTGATATATGTTTTCACTTCGTGAATGTGTGTGTCAGACCTCTAGACGTTACAAATGAAGATGATTATGGGTGTTTTTAATTTGAATGATTGTTTTATCTTCAGTATTTTTATGTATATTGGCATATTTATCATTTATATGGGATTCTTCTATGTAGTCCCACAGCTCGAAAAAACATTTTGGGACTAGTGTTCCCTTTAACAGGGATTCCCAGATGTTGTTAACTAAAATCCCCATAATCCCCAAGCAAAAGCCATTGCAGCTGGGGATTCTGGGAGTTGTAGTCAACAATATTTGGGAATCCCTGTAAGAGAGAACACTAGTTGGGACCCTTCAATAAAAATTATTCTGATAACAAAAGTCACTTTTTCACTTTTTCTTTCTTTTACCAATTGACCTGCTGGCCTCCTTGCCTTCACCATTTTAAGAGAAGGAACTGTCACAGTCAAGAAGTGAGGACTTGAAGAGAAAGTGAGTTGCAAGTTAGGACAGATAAGTGTAGTTTTTAGACAATTAAAACATGGTTCTATGGTCTGGGCTGCTATGGTGGCGGCACTGGCAGGCAGGAAACCCCACACAGCTAAGACAATGGCAATGGTTAGCCTGCAGAAGACAGATAAAATGGCAGCATGGCATGTTTTCTCTTATATGGCATGTCTTCTCTTCTTCAACCAGAATCGCCAGAATGGTACACAGAAGACTCCCAGCTGGGCAAAAAAGGGAACAGTACAGACTTGTGGCCAGGAGACAAGAGGAACTGCCTCCAAATAAACAAAAAACTCATCCCAAAGAAGCGGCTGAGAGGCGCAGGAAGAATGAGGTGTCCACTGCCACACCAGGGCAACCTGTGAAGACAAATGCCACATCTCTGGCCTGATTGGCAAAGGACTCACCATCCCAAAGACCTTCAAACTGTCTCAGGACAACAAGAGGAAACCACTCCTGATTATGTGCCATTGGCTCAATACGTGCAGAGCTTCCACAAACTTTTGAGGAGATGTAGGGAAGAGGAAGCAAATGATAGCTGGAGTAGAGGCATCCCAAACATTTCCCACATGTTCACCCCTCCCCCCGGCGGTCCCTCAGAGTGAGGGAGATAATGAAGAAAATAAGGAGGGCTACAGCTGGGAGCCCCGGATTACTGGAGTAATTTACTATGCTACCTTATACTCGTAAAGTTATATTGTTGCTATATTGTTGTATGGGCCTGACTTTCTTTTTCTTGCTTCTGTACTGGTCATAGATTGTAATAAGGTTTATCTGTTTATGCCCTTATATAAATCTATGGTGAGGCCACATTTGGAGTACTGAGTGCAGTTCTGGTCACCATATCTTAAGAAGGACACTGTAGAATTGGAAAAGGAGCAGAAGAGGGCAACCAAGATTATCAGACGCCCGGAGCACCTTCCTTATGAGGCAAGGCTACAGCATTGTGGCTTTTTAGTTTGGAAAAGAGATGACTATGGGGAGACAGGTGCATAAAATTATGCATGGAGTAGAGAGAGTGGACGAAGATAAATTTCTTTCTCATACACTCAACACTAGAACCAGCAGACATCCCTTGAAACTGATGGCCAGGAAATTTAGGACCAACATAAGGAAGTACTTTTTCCACATAGCACATAATCTATGAAATTCTCTGCTACAGCAGGTGGTGATGGCCACTAGCTAGGATGGCTTAAAAAGGGGCTTATATAAATTCATGGAGGACAGGGCGATCAATGGCTACTAGTCTGGTGGCTATAGCTACCTCAAGCCTCAGAAGCAAGATGCCTCTAAGTACCAGTTGATGGGGAGCAACAGCAAGAGAGGGCATGCCATCACCTCTTGCCTGAGAGGCATCTGGTGGGCCACTGTGTGAAACACAATGCTGGACTAGATAGGCCTTGGGCCTGATTCAGCAGGGCTGTTCTTATGTTCTTAGGGTAGAGAGGCTGTCATGCATTCTATCATTCATTCCCCACACATTCTGAAGCACGATTGTAAGGTTTTTTAATTTTTATTTTTTTAATTTTTACATTTTATATCCCGCTCTTCCTCCAAGGAGCCAAGAGCAGTGTACTACATACTTAAGTTTCTCCTCACAACAACCCTGTGAAGTAGGTTAAGCTGAGAGAGAAGTGACTGGCCCAGAGTCACCCAGCTAATATCATGGCTGAATGGGGTTTTGAACTTGGGTATCCCCAGTCCTAGTCCAGCACTCTAGCCACTACACCACACTGGCTACACATGAGCAAATCTTTTCAGTGGTGGCACTGACTCTCTGGAACTCCCTTCTCCTAGATATTAGTTTTGCAGTGCCTCCTTGTTTAATTTTAAATGTAAGTTGAATATTTTTTTAAAAATCCAGTAGCTCTTCCCCTAACTCTATACATTTATCTGTTCTAATGATTGCCTTATCCTGTTTTCCTGTTATTTTAGAGGTTGTGTTTGACTGTGTGTTTTAATGAATTTTGCTGTAAGCTTCCATGAATTCATGTATGAAGAATGACAGCATATAAATCTTCTGAATAAATAAGTAAAAACAACTCTTCATGAGAAACAGTATAGATGATGGACAATAGACAATAACACCAGAAGGCCCTCAATAGTGAAGCTTAAGAGGAGAAACAGAGGTTGCTACGAGCAAGACCGAGACAGAGGTGGTGAATTGGGTGGGACAGATTGAGCCAAAATATCATGAGAGTCACTGAGAGATTTGGCCCATTGTCTAGCAAGATATGAAATGAAAGGTGAGAAGAAGCCTAGTAAGGGCATTGTTCCCACCCAGATTAGCAATCAGTTGAAGCAGTGCTGCATATTGCAATGGATCTTCATTTACATAGGACTAGGTGGTCCTATGACAAAGCAGGGTTTTCTTTTTGCAACAGCCATTACTTCCCAAGAAGTGATATGGGAACTTTTTCTCTCTGCCTATGGATGGTAGGTAGGAAAGTCAATAGCTCAAGTCTTCACGGGATCCTAACAGCACTCCAAGACAAAGAGCAAGGCAGGGGCAGAGCTCAGACAGGCAGAGAATGTCCCCTTCCTCTCTTATCTAGGCCGCTTAGCCCAGGGGTGTAGCTATAATTGAGCAGATGGGTTCAAAGAATCTGGGGGGCTCAGCTGCACCCCTCCCTATTTTCTTCCATTATCTCCCTCAGTCTGAGGGGCTGCCGGGGAGGGGGTGAACACGAGGCCCCTCTCCCCTAGCTATGCCCCTGGCTTAGCCTGTATGGAGACCTGTGTCTTGTGTTTAGATTCCCAGCTAAAGATAGCCTCTGCTGCTGCTTCAGGGAAAAACTGGGACATCATTTGGACCATACATACTATTGGACTAGGTGATATAGCAAACAGCCCCCTTGCCTCCCACATAAAAAGCAGCCATCCCATTTATAAACTATTATTTTATATGGCTAATATGTTCCCTACATAAGCATTTGATATATCTTTGGTGTACTTTAACTTGTTGACTTAGTATCCCAGAGCACATCATCCCTAGCATTAGAGCTTTGACACTACAGGAAACTGACAGGCAAGGTTTATAGACAGAAAAATGTCTTGTTTTTATAGTTACACAAGAGGGAATTTATATTATTGTTAAGGCTATATAAAAATATTGATCCACTGTTCCATTTTAAGCATAAAACTGGGGGAGGGGGAATCACAGCTAGTCTGTATCTTGCAATTTGACAGGGGGAGGGGGAATCACAGCTAGTCTGTATCTTGCAATTCCTAGAGTGCATGAAGAAACGTGCAACTGATAAATAAAATAAAAACCTACATAGTTTTAGCCCAATATTTTGACATGAACCTTTTTATTTTCAGAAAAGAAATGGAGAGGCCATTTTGTTGCTTCCTATACATATGACATTCCATATTTTCCTTGATTTTCTTTCAACAACAATTTGCTCATCTCTTTTCCCTCAAGGACACCAACCTATTTTGTACCCATTTTAAAATCTGGCACAATCCGTTTGAGCTAAGGGTTATGTATTTCTTCATGCATAAATGTGCCTACAAATTCTAAAATATACCAGTTATAGATTACTGAGGTGGGTAGAACTGAGCCTTACCTATCAGGCCTAGAGTCAGTACAGTGCCTGGCAGGGGAGGTACTACCCAACCAGTGGTCCCTCTATCCCCCCCCCATCTCTATGCAGAATGAGTTTTGTTCTGGGCGGCAGTATCAAGGCAGTGTGTGCACACAGTATCAAAAAAAGTGCTCACAGTATTTTGTGCAATGAGCAGGACCACCGCAACTCACTATGCAGTTCCTATAGTTTGTGGGTGGGGGCAATTCACATACAGTGGAGTGGGCCCAGAAAATCCTCCTAGCAATCCTGCTCCTAGCCTTCCACGACCTTCTTTGCTGCTTACATAGTGTGGAAGTTAAAGTGACTAACTTAGCTTGTAATTTCCATGCTTTTTAGAGCACAAGTAACATTTGTAAGCACCTTAAGCCTCATTTTCAACTGAAGTCTCATCTTAAACTTTAATGTCATCACATTATAGCACAACACATTTTAAAATACTGGCTTCTTTGGGGAACAATCCATGATCGGCCTCTTCCAACAATGATATCACAGAAGGACAAAATTCACATTGGAAGAATATGAGTTCTCAGCTTTATAAGTATATTCAACTTCGTTAGTTCCTTGTATTTGCTCCAAATAGTATTTTTATATTTTAGTGTACATCTCAAACAATATTATCTACAGAAACCACTAATGAAAACCTATTTAGTTGTACAACTATTTTAAATTTCCATCATGAGCTACTTTTAAAAAGCATCAATCACCTTCAACAATCTCAAACACACTTATCAACCTTAGACATGCTTCAGTTTAAGAGGAGACTTAAGATGCTTACAAATGATCCTTCTGCTCTAAAAAGTAGGGATGTGCAAAAAATTTCGGGTGATTCGGGGCTGAACCGAATCACCCCCGATGTCCCCCGATATTTTTAGGGCCCAAGCCGAATCACCCAAATTTCGGGCCTGAAAAATTCGGGAAATTCGGCTCATGGTTGATTTTGGGGGATTTTTTGAAGTTTTAGTGACTTTGGAGCAGTTCGGGGGCATAGCATGGGATCCGGGCAAAAAGAGTGGGGTGGGGTGGTAGTGCCTAATGGGTGCAGGCTACCACCCCAATTTCAGGGGGATTGGGCAAAGGGCTGATTTTGGGAAATTTCTGAAGTTTTCATGTCTTTGGGGCAGATTGGGGCAGAAAGTGGGGCCTGGGGCAGAATAGTGGGGTGGGTTGGTAGTGCCTAATGGGTGGAGGCTACCACCCCAATTTCAGGGGGATTGGGCAGAGGGCTGATTTTTTGGGAATATTTGAAGTTTTGGTGTCTTTGGGGCAGATTGGGGGCAGAAAGTGGATCTGCCACAAAGGAGTGGGGTGGGCTGGTATATAGTGCCTAATGGGTGGAGGCTACCACCCGTCCCCAATTTCAGAGTGATTGGGCAGAGGGGTGAATTTTGGTGAATTTCTGAGGTTTGTCTTCATAAGGTGAAGTGTGCTAAATTGATTACTTCCTCATATTCATAGTGATTGAGAGTGTGAAAAAGTGAAAGTGGGGTAAGTTGTCTAATTGAAAAAAAATCTCATTTGCTATGATAGAATGAGAAGTCACTAAAACTTCAAAATTTTCCCCAAAATCAGCCCTTTGCCCAATCCCCCTGAAATTGGGGTGGTAGACTCCACCCATTGGGCACTACCACCCCACCTCAAAATTTTGCCCCTGGGCCCCTTCCCCCCCCAAATCAATTCAGATTTGGATTCAGATTAAATCCGAATCCGAACCGAATTAAGGGTGATTCGGGTTGCCCATATTCTGGCACAAAACAGAACAGGGGTGATTCGGTTCGGGTCCCGAACTGAATCACCGAATACCCGAATTGCACACCCCTACTAAAAAGCATGGAAACGGCAAGTTAAATTAATCACCTTAATGTCCATGCCACGTAAGCAGTAAAGAAGGTTATTCACATGAGCTAAATTCTCAGGACCAGGCAGGCTGACGAGAAGGGAGTCAACCTGCCTCCCAGTATACAGTCGAAGACAGTATAGACAGCTCTGCCACTCACCACAGCACAAGAGCCAAGCTGCAGCAAGCAGCACAGATGGAAGCCGAAGGAGGAAGTTCTCCAGCATCCCATAATGCACTGCGCCAGGAGTGTAGTACATGAGCGATTCCCCTTCTGCTAGGTGCCGACTTTGTGCATGCTCAGCCGACTGGCCAATTTTGTGCATGCTCAGGTTGCAGGCAGCCTGAGTGTGCACATGACTGGGAACTGGGGCAGAAGGTTGCTCATTCCCTTCTACCCCAGTAAATGCCCAGGTAAGTAACTCAGGCTACCCTGCAGGACAGCACTGGGATCGAGCCCAATCCCAGCACTCCAAATGAGCAGCCCTACCCAGGTAGGGCTGTGCAAGCCCACGTAGGGCTGTATGTGTGGACAGCCTCAAGTGGGCTTCTTCAAAAAATTCACAGAGGGCAGGTGTATCAATGGCTTCTGGTGCCTACAAGCTGCCTCCAGTCTTAGAGGCAAGATGCCTCTAAATTCCTGTTGCGGGGGAACAGCAGCAGAAGAGAGGGCATGCCCTCACCTCTTGCTTGTGGGCTTCCCAGAGGCATCTGGTGCGCCACTGTCTGAAATAGGATGCTGCACTAGATAGGCCTTTGGCCTGATCCAGCAGGGCTGTTCTTATGTTGTACACACTTGCCTTGATGTTTCAGTTCCACACTGGGGAATTTCTGCCTGATGCATCGCTTCACAGCACAGTGCTTTCACAAAATACAACCCACACAAGTGTTTAAGCAGAAATTCAGCAGGTCCACAATCACTTTCAACAGATCTGATGATTTTCTGCCTGATGCATTGACACGTTATCCTCAAACTACTGTAGTAATCCACAAAACCTTTAACTAAAACAGATACACTTTCAGTAATCACTTGGTATTTTGAGCTCCACCTATTTGGTAAGCTATAGATAACCATGGTATCCATCTGGGTTACCTGAGGGAGTTGGGATTGAGTGGCACTGTTTTACAGTGGTTCTGTTCCTACCTCTCTGGCAGATTCCAGATGGTGTCGCTTGGAGACTTGTTCCGCAAAGCAGAAGTTATTGTAGGGAGTTCCACAAGGTTCCATACTGAGCCAATGTTTTTTAACATCTACATGAAATAGTTAGGAGAGATCATCAGGAGATTTGATCCAGGGTATTATCAATATACTGATGACACCCAGATCTATTTCTCAATATTGACTTCATCAGGTAATTGCAATACTTCCTTAAAGGCCTGTCTGGAGGCAGCAATGAGTAGCTTTGGCTACTCAGGCCTTCTCTGTGGCTGCCCCAGGGCTCTGGAAAACACTCCCTGTTAAAATCACAGTTTCTCCGTCTCCAGCTGATTTTTAAGAGACCCTTAAAAAGCACCTGTTTTCTCAGGCTTTTAATTCATTTTAATTTGTTTTAGTTCATAAAATGGTTTAAATCATTTTAACTTTTTTATATTTCTTGTATTTTAACTTATGTTCACCTTAAGTGGCGCATTTCCCCTTAGTGGGGAAATGCTTGACTTACAAGCAGAAGGTTACCGGTTCGAATCCCCACTGGTATGTTTCCCAGACTATGCGAAACACTATATCGGGCAGCAGTGATATAGGAAGGTGCTGAAAGGCATCATCTCATACTGCGTGGGAGGAGGCAATGGTAAACCCCTCTTGTATTCTACCAAAAGAAAACCACAGGGCTCTGTGGGCGCCAGGAGTCAAACTCAACTTGACAGCACACTTTACCTTTACACCGCCTATGGATTCACATGTCAGGAGGTATGGATAGATAGACAGATAGAATAAATTAAATAAGCATGGCTGTGAAAGATGAATGTAAAGTGTGACCAGACAGAGGCTAATTTTTAAGGGTAGGATAATATATAAGAATGTGAAATATGTCATAGCAATATGAGGCAGAACTCAAGATGACCATATTACATCTCAAGCTGTATAAAGACTATGAGTAAGTGTGGGATTCACCTTAAATCTCATCTTAAACCAAAGGTTTTAGATATTCAAAATTGTTTGTTTTTAAGTAAATGTATTATAGAAGGTGGCTGATAACTTCTGTGCATAACAACACAGAGTAGACTTTAGTAAAGAACAAACAAAAAAAATTAGTTGGGAAGTTTAGAAGCTGTCTTCTGCAGAGATAACTTCTGCTTCTATTTATTGGCCCTCTTAGTCAGCTTTGGGAGGGAAATGAAGAATTACACAAGAGAAAAGAAAGGTACTGAAGTTACAGTATATCTCTGAGAAAGAAGGAACTGGCAGCAGCACAGGTCAGTACTAGACATTTACAGGGAACCAGCTGGAGGGGGTGGGGACCAGCATAGAAAGAGATAAGCACAGGTCAGGGATACTTTGTCCCATTATCCATAATTTGAAGTTCTGCGAGACAGAAACTCACTGGAAGAAGAGAAATATCTCAATACATTATTGGGGGAGAGGGAGAGGGAGAGGTGGGGGAGAGGGAGATGTCCATGCCTTTGCCCAGGAAGGGAGCAAGGCGGCAGCTTGGGCAAATAGTTGTTGAACAGTAAAGGCTAGTCCAAATAGAGTGATTATGAAGTAGCCAGGGACCGCACCTCTTCCTTGATATCAGGCCAGCCTCGATCTAAAGCAGACCCCTGAGCTGGACTCCCCGAAAGTAGACCATTAGGAGTAAAGCAAGCACTCCACCTTAGGGTTTACCTGATTGATTGACAGATTGATTAAGTGCTGTCAAGTCGGTGTCAGTTCTTAGCGACCACACAGAAAGATTCTCTCCAGGATGATCTGTCTTCAACTTGGCCTTTAAGGCCTTTCAGTGGTGCATTCATTGCTGTCATAATCAAGTCCATCCACCTTGCTGCTGGTCGTCCTCTTCTGCCTTCAACTTTCCTTTCCTTCAACTTTCCCCAGCATTATAGACTTCTCAAGGGAACTGGGTCTTCGCATAATGTGTCCAAAGTATGATAGTTTGAGCCTGGTCATTTGTGTCTCGAGTAAAAATTGTGGATTGATTTGTTCTATGATCCATTTTTTGTTTTCCTGGCTGTCCATGGTATCCTCAAAAGTCTTCTCCAGCACCAAAGTTCAAAAGCATCAATACCTTTTCTATCTTGCTTCTTCAAAGTCCAGTTTTCGCATCCATAGAGTGTCATGGGGAAAAACATTGTACAAACAATTCTAATCTTTGCAGGTATAGACACATCACAGCATCTAAATATCCTTTCCAAGGCCTTCATTGCAACCCTACCAAGTGCTAGTCTGCGACGTATTTCTTGACTGCTGGATCTTTTACTGTTGATGGTCGATCCTAAAAGGCAGAAGCTATCCACCATTTCAATGTCTTCATTGTCAATTTTGAGGCTTGTTGCTGTACCCGTTGTCATTAGTTTAGTCTTCTTTACATTTAGTCGTAGTCCCATTTTTTTATTGTGCTCCTTGACTTTCATTACTAGAGCTTGCAGATCATCCACATTCTCAACCATCAGAGTGGTGGTGTCATAAGCGTAGCACAGGTTACTGATGTTTCTTCCTCCAACTTTGAAACCACGCTCATCTTCTTCCAATCCAGCTTCTCTCAATATATGTTCAGCATATAAATTGAATAAATAAGGAGAAAGTATACAGCCTTGTCTTACTCCTTTGCCGATCTGGAACCAGGCTGATTCCCCATGTTCCGTCTGGACTGTGCCTTCCTGTCCTGTGTACAGGTTTCTCATGAGAACAATGAGATGTTCTGGGACACCCATTTCCCTAAGGATATTCCACAACTTGACATGATCGATGCAATCAAAGGCTTTTCTGTAGTAAATAAAGCACATATTGACTTCTTTTTAGTATTTTTTGGCTTTCTCAATTATCCAGCATGCATCAGCAATGATGTCTCTTGTTCCTCAGCCTTTTCTGAAACCAGCTTGAACATCCGGCATTTCCCTTTCCACATAGGGCTCTAATCTGCATTGGATGATCCTGAAAATTATTTTGCTAGCATGTGAAATCAAGGATATTGTGTGATGATTTGTGTAATCAGTTAAGTCTCCTTCCTTTGGTATGGGTATGTAGACTGACCTCTTCCAATCTGTTGGCCACTGTGTAGTTTTCCAAATTTGCTGGCATAGTTTGGTTAGAGCCTTAACTGAGTCTTCTTCTGTTGCCTGCCATATTTCTGTAGATATTCCATCAATTCCTGTAGCCTTCTGATTTGGTAATGACCGGAATGCTGATCTAACTTCATCTTCCCGTACTAGAGGTTCTTGCAAGTAGGGAATATCTTCTAGAGTATCATGGATGTTGACGTCCCTGCTGTACAGATTTTCAGTATACTCCTTCCATCTCTGTTTCATCTTCTCCAAATCAATTACTATCTGTCCTTTGGTATAATCAGCATACAAATTTGAGGTTGGAACCTCCCTCTGAGTTCAGAGATCTTTTGGAAAACTTCCCTTGTTTTTCCATGTCTATTTCCATCCTCAAGGTCTTTACAGATGTCATTGTAGTATTGCTCCTTGTCTTTCAGAAATTTTCTATTAAGTTCCTTCCTGAGGTCTTTATCTTTCTTGACTGTGGCTTCTCTCCTCTTCTGGGCAATTTCCACCGTCTGTTCTGACATCCATTTTGCTCTCTTCTGTTTCTTGGTCTTTGGTGATCTCTTTTCACATTGATCCTTAACAACTTCTTTGATTTCATTCCACAGTTCCTCTGGTTCCCTATCAATGAGGTTCAGAACTTCAAAGAGTTTCCTGATGTTCTGCTTGAAAATGGTGGGTAGATCATATCATGGAAGCTGGATAGCTTTGCTTTTCCACTTTAGCTTGACTTGGAACTTGCACATGAGCAGTTCTACAATCGGCCCCCGGCCATGTCTTTGCTGTTATAACTGAGCTCTTCCACCTCCTTGCACCAATAATGTAATCAATTTGATTTCTGTGTACTCCATCCGGTGATGTCCATGTGTAAAGGCACCACATTGGTTGTTTGATGAATGTGTTAGCAATGAAGAGATCATTGGCTTGGCAGAAACTAATAAGTCATTCTCCTGCTTTGTTTCTGTTTCCCAGGCCATATAGGCCAACTGTGTTTTCCTCCTTACCTTTCCCAACTTTGGCATTCCGGTCTCCAACCACCGGCATCACATCTTGCTTGCATGTTCTGTCAATTTCAGACTGAACTTGAGCATAAAAACCATCAACTTCCTCTTCTCCTGCATCAGTTTTTGGGGCATAGACTTGAAAAACGGTCATGTTAAAGGGTTGCCCACGAGATCGAATTGATATTAGTCAATCACTGACCACATTGTACCCAAGTACTGTCATTGCTATATCCTTCCTGACTATGAAAGCAACACCGTTCCTTCTTTGGTTTTCATGTCCTTAGTAGTAAACGGTATGATTTTCTGACTGAAAGTGTCCCATTCCAGTCCATTTTAATTCACCGATGCCCAAGATGTCAATCTGTAGTCAATTCATTTCATCTTTCACCATGTCGAGCTTTCCCATATTCATGCTTCTTACGTTCCACATTCCCATTGTAATTCTGTCTTTGCAGCTTTGGATTTTCTTTTCCTGCATGGCAACATCAGCTGCTAGACGTCCAAAAGGCTTTAGTCTAACCACATCATAAACACCATAGGTACTCTGAGAGATCCTTGGCTCTCCCTCAATAGCATGTTGAGTACCATCCAACCTGAGGGGCCCATCACCCGGCACTACATCGACAATCATTCCATTTTGTCTATCCATATGGTTTTCTTGGTAAAATACAGGAGCGTTTTACCATTGCCTTCTCCCGTGCAGTATGAAATGATGCCTTTGTGGTTGTCACTTTAGTCATTGTCCACCTCCAACACCTTCCTGTATTACTGCTGCCCAATATAGGTTCCTGCTTGCTTTAGCTGGGCAGCTGGGATGACCTTCGCGCTTTGGGTGACCCTACTGGGAGTATACCTCCCAGCATACTTCGCTCATCCCTCCCAGGAGCACAGTCCCCCACCACGATGAGGCAGCATAGCAGGACTTGTGGGGAGGGGTTTTATGGGTCAGTAGTGTTGACCTACTGACCAATAAAAAATTCAAAAACTCATTTAAAATTGCCTGATTGACCAATTGTTTTGCGGGTTGGGTGGTAGGTAGCACCCATCATAAGCAGTAATGTCGTGGAGGGGTGGGGTATAAATATTTTAAATAAATACATAAATACCACCCAACCAGCTTTGGTGTCCCTAAGAGCGACCAATGGGGAATAATGGGGTAGTTCGAGTTTCCCATTATTCACTATAGGTGAACCGATTCAAACCAGTTTGAGTTGGTTCATCAATCAAACAGTCCATACCAGCTGGTTGGTTCAACCAAACTGCTTTGCAAACAGAGATACACATAAAGGTAAAGTGTGCTGTCGAGTCCATGTCAGCTCCGTAGGATGCATATAATGCACAGTAACTGCAAATTGTCACGAGCAAAGCCAAATAATGTCATTGGCTGTATGAATGGCACCTCTCTCTCTCTCTCTCTCTCTCTCTCTCTCACACACACACACACACACACACACACACGCAGCCTAATTGTAGTGAAGCTGCATTGAATTGCCACTTGGAAAAGCTAAGACAGTGAACAAAAAAGGAAGAGCACTAGCATCCTTAGCCTAAACAAAGACAGAGAGTTAACCAATCAGTTCTTGAGAAAGCAAGCCATCTTCTTTATTATGGGCAAAATGCATACATGACTAACCCCAACTATTCCTATTGACTACATGGTGTAATCTGCTTCTCAAGCTTATATAGGAAGTTAAAACAAAGTCTAATGACATTAAAGAGTCAGAAAAAAGTAAAGTCAGTCTTCAACTGTACAAAGTAGAAAGCAGATCCTAGATTTGAATTGTATAATACAAGGAAAACAAGCACACATGAAATTAAATGCAATTTTTGGTTGCTTACATAAGATACTTCCTAAACAAATTACCATTTCTCTGGAATTCACCCTAATCTATCCCATCCCATGTTCCTTTGTCACTGTTAAGATTAATTCATAATTAACCACAATATTCAGTACAAATAGAAAATATTCAGCATAATATTCAGTACAAATGGGACTGGAATAACAATCATATTCTCTTTGTGTATGTTCTCTTATCATGTTGAAGAGTTTTTTGCAAACAGAATTAACTGTGCTGATATCCAATGTAGGCCAATCAATGGTCCCCTTCACACCCAACTGAAGGGGCATCAAGGACACGTCCCTGTTGTACGATTTCACACTACTGCATGAAAATGATTCAACATGAAAGATGTCCCTACTGGCCACTCTTCCACCCAGCTACATCCCATGTGGACGAGAAAATATGCCATTGAGCCCATCATCACCAGATAGTGGTTCCCTTGTCGCTACATCTATACATGATGGGCCTTAACACAACATTTTGCTAGGTTTTCATTTAGTCTTAGCAGCACACATTCTTCACTCTTTTTCTCATCATCCTGCATTCAAAACACAAACTCTACTAATGTTTCTCTTCAATATGAACTACACTAGTTTTCTTGTACATAAGCAGCCACTCATTCCAAATCCACAAAAAAACATACCTAACTACCACTCATCTCTCCAAATGCTCTATAACTTGTGCAAACAGCAAAGCATAGCATCTGTTGTACTCCATCCCAGCATAAAACCATAATGACCCTTCCAAATTTCAACGATTCCACAGACGTTTTCAATAATCTTCCTGCAAAATCTCATAACATGCGATTTCCACTTAATTGGGTGATAATTAGCACATAGTGTACTATACCTTTTATGTTTAAAAATAGCCACCACAAGGCTTTTGTACCATTCATTCAGCATTTTTTCAAAGTTAGGAAAGTTGTTAAAAAGACCTCAAGGAAGCTTCATACCTTCTGGTATTATTTCGAATCATTTACAGGCACTTACAATACTTCTCATTTATATAGCGCTTTTCCTGAATGCTCAAAGCACTTCACACACATCACGGTCATTCGTACAACCACCACGCATAGTAAGCCAATCCTATTACATAGATTTGGTGGCAGGGAAGAAACAGAAGGAAAAAAGACTGAGGAACAGTAGTCACCCAGTGAGTTCATGGCTTATCTAGATCGTTAACGGGAGGCTTTCCTTATTCTCTTCCAAGAAACTTCAGCTACCTCCATTTTCTGAATGTTTCTTATTGTTCGCTCAGTTCACGGTCTTTTCACTTAATTCTTTAAGGGCATTTTCTTCAACCGTGATGACTTTAAAGGAAAAAAACATCAATTTTTATAGCTAATGTATAAACTGAAAATGCATCTTGATCTTCTTTTTTAAGTCCAGTTTTTTAGAAGGTTTTTCACATTTTGTTTCTGTTTAATCTTACTAGTCCCCAGTAGAAAATTTAACATAATTAGAATGATCTAATACAATCTCATATTGGGGGGAAAGTGGTATGCTCAGAAGGCACAATGCAATAACCTTGTTGAAGCTAGCAGGTCTGCACAAGAAACCTGGGAACCTTCTTTGCACCACCTTGAGTCCCATAATGCAGGGGTTATCTGCCATAGTAGAAGACAGGTGGCTGTACTAATAAATAACAAGTTGTTCTGGTAAGAACTAATCTGCCTACATTCCTTTCACTATAAATTGATAATTCCCTTCATCAGGTTAACCCACTTCATCCTTAAATGCCCACATCTGCCATCTTGAACTGGAGTGGATCACACCATCACAAACTATGCCTTTGAGCCATCCCTAAGTGTCCCTACACCTGTAGCAAGTTTGGTTCAAATCAGTTAGGCGGTTCACAAGTTAGCCTACTTGTACCTCAAACGTTCATGTGTTTGCCATCATGAATTGGGGTGGGTGATATAATCACAAACCATGCCATTGAGGTGTCTCTGTGAATCACTCACTACAACTGTACCAAATTTGGTTCAAATTGGTTAGACAGGCCACAGATTAGCCCACTTGCACCTCAAATGTTTATGCATCCGCCATCTTGAATTGGGGTGGATGACATCATCACAAATTACGCTAATGTGTCCCTACAACTGAACCCAATTTGGTTCATATTGCAAAGCTGATCGGGGACATAGACACACTAGGACACACAGACACATAATGTGGGTGATCTCATAAGCTTGAAAGTGGGCTAAAACCTTCAAGTCCACTTAAGGAAAGTAAGTGGACCACTTAAGGAAAGTGGGCTAAAAAGCCATTGCTTGGATGGTGGTGGTAGTTGTTAAAATCCTCACCTGAGCTTGCCACAGCCATGGATACTTCATCTTATAGAGTACATACCAGAACATAAGCTGAAAACCAATGTGGACTACAGCAACTGGGTAGTTTCAAAGCCAGTACCAGAAACCCAGAAGAAAAAAGATTGGAGGCTACAGAGAAGAAAGGGTGGGTTGTGTCTGTGCCTGTATTTTTTTTTAATCTGTAAGATCTTTTAATTGTATCCCACTCTGGGAATCAGAAAGCATTGAAAAGCAAGCTAAAAATAATCTAAATTATTAGGATTTCAAGGTTTTCCAAGAGCCTGGGTGGCCATTGGTACAGTCTCCAACTCTGAGAAGGGGGTTGAACTAGAAGACCTCCAATGTCCTTTCCAATTCTAGAATTCTGTGTGATTCTACATACATTAAAAACAAAGCTATAGCTTTAAAGCATGAAACTTGCTAGAAATCATAAAATGACATCAGGGAAAATGATTACATGCAAATTCGCTGTGTTTTATCTCTCTAGGCTGATAAACCTTCCCTTAGATTTGAGTACTTGAAACTGGGAGCCAAGTAGGAAGGGGTCAGGGTGCCACTGTGGCCTCTCAACCCAAGTTTCAGACGTGATTATTCCTCACATTTACCTATATTCTTGTTTCTACATAATGAGCATGTATTTTTATAGTGGCTGACCTGCTGCACTGCTTAACGTGGGCAATTCAGAACCATCAGAGTATTATGAAGTATAAGACGGTCACAACAACAAATGGTTTTCAAACACACACTTGTTTTGTGCAATTTGATCTCAATCTATCCAAGAACAGGCTTTTAAACCTTGCTGAGAATCTTTACCCACAAGTCCCCCCCCCTCACTGAAATCTGAAATGGTTACACATAGCTCCTTGAGTTTCAATGCCTATGAATTGCTAGTAAACAGGGACTGATTTCTAGCCATGGCTACATGCTTGATTCCCGCTGACTTCATACCATGGCCTAGATGTATGCTATGCATGTGACAAGCCTCTCACTTTACTGGCATGCATAACATGCCGTAAAACATTGCAGGCCCAATATATTCCGGCTGAACAATGTCCATTCCTTTGCTGCCAATGCATGGAGCGGCAAAACAAGCAATCTGTACACCTTTGTCGAGCTCAGAAGTTTCAAAAGAAGCAGGCAAATAATGCTTCGCTCATTTCTCACTTTTCATGCTTAACAGGTGCTTATTCTCTTTTGAAACTTAGGTTACTCATTTTGGGGGTGGAATGGATAATGTGTTCCTTTGCAAAACATGAAAAACAGGCTGCAGCTGTTGTATGTTCAATATCTAATATCCACAGCAGCAATTAAATGGGTTTTTTCCCCACCTAGGTTAAAATAATAGGAAAATGAGAAGTGCTGCCACTTCCACTCCACATAGAGTATTTTCACCTAGCCAATCATCTTCAATGGCATTTTATCAATGGCATCCCTATAAGCCTGTATGGTCTGTTCATGGTTTTAAAATGAGGAGTGAAATTACCACTATTTTCACATACTCAGCACCTGGCATTTAGAATTCTGTTTTTTATCCTGCCTCATCAATAGGAGCAAGTTGGGTGATGCTGGAGGAACAAAAGCAGATAAAGTGATGAAATAAAAACTATAATAACATAATACATTATTGGCAATCACAGACCCTCCCACACCTCCATTAATTCCCACAGTTGTAAGGATTCGGTGCAAGGGTTCCTTTTCTCATTAATCTTTCACAGGGGATGGATCTACATTGCCCGTGTTCACTGATTTAGAGCTATAAGCAAAAAATTCCTTAAACCTGGTTTAAGCCTGGACTTGCAGATGAAGGCTGGATTAACCCATATGCCCCGAAGGCACACACACACACCCCGCACCACCACCACCACCCTGCCTGGCCCTCAGTTCACAAATGGCCCACTGTGGTGGCTCAAGTGCAAATTGATCTGAGAGCGAGTCTCAGTCCCAGGCTGTATCCCCCACCCTCAAATGGTAATTGCACCTCCTATTGGCAGGCAGGCTACAAATCACATGTGCCATTGCAAAAGCAAACAGCACTTGGATCTTTTGCCTTTCTTGACTTGGGATAGGCAGGCAGCGGCGGCTAGCTTACTGTGGAATGAGTCCACGAGCAGTGATACTGGCTCAGCAAGCCTGCTGCAGCCCTGAGAGGAATGAGCAGAGTCTTCTTGCTGCTAAAGAGAGGGAAACCCAGGGCTGAGGCTGGTGCCCACCTCCTGCCACACCTGCTTTTATTGGGGGAAGATACCTTTTAGGGAAGGAGTCTTGTTTTCTGATTCCTCAGGTGTTTTTGACTTTGCTGGAGCCAAAAAAAAAAAAAAAGCTCCACATAAAAATAATAATAATGAGGATGAGCAGCTGAGCTGCCATAGTCCAGGGAAGGATGGATGAAGCTGCTACAGAGTACGGGTGCCGCCCACCTCCCCCCCCCCCCCAGAAAAACCCTCCAAACAGAAAAAACTATGACGAGGGGAAGTGTCTAAAACTCTTTTGCTTTCTCACCAGCCATGTAATAGCTTTGCGTTCCTGAAGGGGAAGGGCAACAGAATTGCCAACTTCTTACCAATTTCCACTCCTGTGTGTTTATCAGCAATGTGATCTGTGAACACTAACTGCATTTATCCTCTTTGTCAAAAAAAAGGTCCCTGCCAATTTCTTTAATACAGTTTGTTGCTAAAAGCACAGGAGCAGTCGTTTCATGAGTCAGTTGGCAAACTTATTTTTGACAAAATCTGGAATTTAGCAGGCCTGTGCAAGCTAGAAACTGGGAATCCTGATGTGGGAATTCCCAGGCCCCACCACCACGAGGCGTTAGAGCATGGGGCAAGTGCCCTGAGTAGTCCACTGGTGTTGGGGTCCCTTTAAGTGGTCATCTAGCACTGGTGTGGCGGCGGCGACTGGGTGGTGCAGCAATATTTGGGAGTTGGAGGGTTGGCAGGAAGTGACAAACTTCCCCCTTGGAAGCCCATATGGCTGCTGGGAGAATGCACGGGCTTCTGGTGATTGATGTCAGAATTCCTGGGTTTTCAACTTGCATAGGTCTAGAATATAGTTATTTCTACAAGAAACTGAAGCTGGTTTTGTTTTTTACTGTGCCTGATGTAGCAAACGTTGACTTTTGAGTATGACTATTATATTATGCAATTTAATCTAGGTTCCTTTAAATTAAAGGGCAATCCATATTTCTATAATTTTGCGATTTATTTACTCACTATGTAATCAAGATTACAATAATTCATGTAATATTACGTATAATTTACACATATTTCAATCAATATGGCTTTTGTAATCAACCCATGCTCTTATGTGCTGGTCACGTAGACAGGACCGCAGCACGGGTTGCAGGTCTTCAAGTGCCCCAGGCCCCACAAAGCCTTAATCTGGCCCTGTTACAGACTCTTACTCAAAATCACATAATCAAATGGCCATGGGCAAAGAATGAAAAAAAAAGAGAGTAGAAACATAGCTGAGTATCTAAGCAGAACATGAAATTTCATTTCAGATCTCAAACAGTAGTGAAGAAACAACAGAATTGTCAAATGAACCAATGGCTACTACAGGTCAATATCATGTGCAGTCTGTCCTGTGCCGTCTGTCTTAAATTGGGACTGGAATAAATTGTCTGCAAGATACCAAATTAAGATCTTCAGCCTCATAATTGTGCAAAGGTCAACAAAAGAACAGGATGTGAAGACAAACCTATCAGGCGCAGAGAACACTAGAAGCTAGAAGTTGTGTAGGTGTATTAGCAATCCTACTATCCATCTGTCATAAATCTTACTTGTTACCATACATCACCCACTGGCAGAGGGCTGTCTGCTGGAGAAAAAACACTACTTTGAAATGTTTTGTAGTATATTAAAGCCTCTCTCTTTCTCGTGCATTTTTCATTGAGACATTGGCTCCCTTGCCCCTAAAAATGTGTGCTATGTACGTGATCAAAAAACATGAAAGCTTGCATTCAAGTGTGGAAAAGCATATTTAGCGATGCCCATTGTCAATATACCTTAACCAAATATAAGATGACTGGACATTCCTGCATTACCCACATTGCTCGTGTGCAAACATGCCTCGTGTACTTAAAGAATATATGGATTTTTCCTTTCTGTCCACTTATATTTTATTAGGTATGTTAAAGACTGAGTTTAGAATTAACTGAACAGACAGTGCACAAAAGGCTTTTAGAACTATACCATATGGTCTAGGGAAAGGAACAATCTGGATGATCCATGTTTCAATCTGCAGCCTTGTCCACCTCTATAACACACGATACTGCTGTAATAAAATATTAAGATAGATTATTTTTATTTTTAAAATATTTTCTGTCTTTCATATCACCAGGCAACAATTTTTTTTAATAGAAAGATACAAAACTTTATTTTTATATGCTTAAGCTTTGGTATTTTTGTGCACTATCTCAGATAGGAAAAACTCTCCTATTACTTTGAACTATGTTTCTGCATGAAAATAGGTGACTATTCAGTTTGTGTTTTAAAATACCAGTTTCACATGGGACATGTTGGCAGGGGTTTAATGTAACCGATGACACATTCTTGGAAATCAAATAAAAGCAATAGAGAAACACCTATTGTTGGACTGATCACATGGTCACAGCTGGAACCAATGTAAATCATTCATTAGCACTGTTGTAGTTAACATTCACTGCTTTCTCAAGTGTCACTATCAAAACCTGTCTTTAAATTCTTTGTGGATTGGGTGATGCCTATTCATCAGTTACTGTGATAAACACATAAACGCTACACACCTTTTTTTGAAGAAACAAAACTATTATAAAGTGTAGAGAAAGACACTAGAATACAATGAGCTCAAATATATTTACTTTTGGATATCTCTGCCAAATAAATTTTTTAAACATTTCTTCTATGCTTAATATATAAACATTTGTACAGTTCAGCTAAAAATGAATCAATTAACCAAAGTAATGATCAATACTAAGTTAGGTAAAATAATCAGTGAAATACCCTTCATTATGACAGGAGGCAGGGGAGGAGACCTCTATATTGCAAGGACTCCAGGGGTGTATTACGTGACTTTTAACAACTCTGCACATATGTTGTTGGTGTTTAATTCTCTCTGTATTAAAAAATTGATTCCTAGAGTAATATCTTCCACTCATTGAAAGCAATGTCAGTTCCTACATGTAGAAACATGTGCTGACTAACATTTTCCAGATGGACCTATGAATATTATTTCCTAGTTTTCTGTCAAGATCTATTTACAAACTCAACTTCAGAAAAGCAACATGGATGACCACACAGGATTCCATACATAGATGCTTGTGTTGGCCTTTTGTAAAACCTACCTGAGAGAAAATGACAATGAAATTAAGCTTTGCCTTTCCCTGAAACAGTAATGGTATCATTATTATTTTACATTTATATCCTGCTCTTCCTCCAAGGAGCCCAGAGCAATGTACTACATACTTAAGTTTCTCTTTCACAACAACCCTGAGAAGTAGGTTAGGCTGAGAAAGAAGTGACTGGCCCAGAGTCACCCAGCTAGTTTCATGGCTGAATGGGGATTTGAACTCGGGTCTCCCCGGTCCTAGTCCAGCACTCTAACCACTACACCACTCTGGCTCTTGCCCTTGACCTGTGCTGGAAGGAATATTGAGCCATCTTATAATTCTGATACTATTTAAAATATTTATTTATTTACAAAGTTATTTGCAGAGGAGCCTAAAAAGTTGTGTCCAAAGAAAGTCAGCCATGTCTACAGCACCACCGAAATCAATAAGATAAGTTAGGGCAGAGTCATTAATTCCAATGGGACTTAGTCATGATTAATTTTTCTTTGCATACAACTCAATAGCCCTAGACTACAAACAAGGGGTGCTATGACATGTGGACCAGACTCACGTGTCTTAAAAACGGATCTTGGCAGCTAGGGCTAACTGTGCGTGGACGTGAGTGATACAAACAGGGACACGCTTCTACTGCAAAATATCCAAATTTTATTAAAGAACAATCAAAATATACCATCTGATTAGGGAATGAGCACAATAAATCACGTGCTTTGGAATTTGGTAAACTAGACTCGCTTGCAAGATTATCAAGGCAATAAAACAATATTCAATTATAGCAATGGAAAACAATGAGGGTATTCTGGAAGGTGAGACTCCA
This sequence comes from Hemicordylus capensis, assembly GCF_027244095.1. Classification (NCBI taxonomy): domain Eukaryota; kingdom Metazoa; phylum Chordata; class Lepidosauria; order Squamata; family Cordylidae; genus Hemicordylus; species Hemicordylus capensis. The sequence continues at coordinate 176,668,568 of NC_069657.1, forward strand.
TAGCATTCTGGAAGGTGAGACTACTAGCAAGTCTGAGCCATTTCGGAAGGGCGGTATAAAAATCGAATAGATAGATAGATAGATAGATAGATAGATAGATAGATAGATAGATAGATACTAGCAAGTCTATTTAATGTGTAATTGCTAGCTTGGCAAGGCTATGTGGCAATGGTTTCTGAGACAGCTGGAGGAGTTGATGGGGGGAAGTGAATTGTGGGAGCAAACAGGTTAGAAAAGGAGGGAATAGGCAATGCACTGCAGCTGTGGCCTTGGGTAGACTAAGGTGACTTAAACCCATATCGACTGACCACCGGTTTGAGGGAAAGGGGAAGTCTGAAGCCAGGAATTAGACAAACATGAGATGGCAGTTCTCCCAGGTTGGTCACTATAAATTAGGATGCTAGCGAAGAGAGGCAGGAGGAAGATTTTGAGTAACGTAGACAAGGTGGAGAAACCTCTGCATGAATAAGTAACTCCACTATGCTTGCCGGAGACTGGCTTTTGTTTCCATAGAGACAAAGAGGTTGTTATCACGAGCAGCCATGCCCAGGCTTAGGTAGCCAATACTGGACTGGGCTGCCCATAAGAACCTCCAGGATCCACACCAATCCCAGCATCCTGCGGCACCAAACCCAGCCCTCTTAGCCGAGATTCTTAACTAAGGTTACGCAACTAAACGCGCCCTTAACCTGGCTGCCAGGATCGTGTGCCAGCACAAGCTGCTTGCAGCTTGCCCTGACACAGAAACTGGCACCTAGAGCACCTGTCCCCTGGGGCAAGCCCCCAGTGCACCACTCACAAGTCCCAGCCTCTATTGATCCACGCCGATCCTGGCATGTGGGCAGGCAACTTGCAGGTCGCAGGGGCAAACAGCAATCGTCTGGGGGAAGATAGGTTGAACCCTGCCTTTCTCCCACACCCATGCGGTCATGTGAATAGCACCAAAGACTGCTATGTCCAAAGATCTCAGTCATGGCTTCGTGCCTCCTTTGATTCTGGCAACCTAACGATCTGTGATCTGAAAATGTTCTTGCAAAGGGGTGAGATGAACTGGCATTTGAAAGACTAATGCTCCGTACTGTACTTTTGTGTAAATGTCCTTGGAACTTTGCGGAGCTGTCAATCCAAAGAATCCATTGTTGGGAGTTGGTGTGAACAGAAAAGTCAGTTGAGAGTTATTGGGGGGGTTGGGTCTGGTTAGGGACAGTCTCAAAGAGGAAATCTTCTTTGACTCAAAGAAAAAGACAGCCTGGAATAAGGACTGGGTTTCTGAGAAAGTGCCTGGTTTGGGCTGTTATTTAAAGCTTAAGGAATACCTTGCAACAAAGTAAAGTGTAACCTTGTAACACCAACAAGTACAATACCCTACAGCTTTCGAGAGATAAACAATACCTCAGAAACATCTGTTTAAAATAATAAACTTTGTTCTTGTTTGTTTGTTTTGAACCTCTGGTCTGTGTGAATTCTGTCACTATCCTACTCACACTAAGCAGAGTGACGTTTATCAACAGAGACTAAAATTAGTTTGAAGTGTTATGGAGGCTTTATAGGTTATTTTTCCTGGTGGCAACATGTGTAAAATTTCAATAAAGCCTAAGTGGACTATAAAATTCTCCCCCCACCCCATCCCACAAGGCATTCTTGCGGTACTCCGCCTCCACTAGTAAAATAATAGAAAATAAACCTAAGATAAAGAAAAATGGATCCCTGTCCTAGAGTAGGCAATTGCAGGGAGGAGGCATATCTATTTCTCCTGTCTACGTAGCTTTCCTGGGCTGGAACAAAGAAGCTGGAAATCCGCTTAGTGAGAGGAAAGCAACGGACAGCTAGGTTAGAATTGCAATGTGATGGGGGGTTGGAATTGCGAGACCCAAAGAAAAATAATGAAATCAATTCTTTGAACTAAAGATTCCCAGGGTTGGGAATCTCCGGGACTCATCTACAGAACACGCACTATATCGGGACTTTGCAATGGAGTGAATTGTCAAAGTAATGAAAATCGGTGCAGTCTTGATACCCAGGAACAGTTTCGTGAAGGTTGTGCCAACGCCATTTGCATGCTGATGCCACATGAGGGACGCTGGGTGGAGCATCCCATCGCCACAGCGGGGAGGTTTAAAGGAGACAGCGGCATGGGCTGCCGCTTTCACGGGGATGCTTTTATGAGAACAGCACTGTGATGGCATGGCACAGGGGGGTGGAATCTTCCAGGAGGGCAGGTGAGACCTGCCTGCCTCCTCTTAAACGAACCCCCCGTCGACACATTTCAGCTACAGGGAGCCGAATCACTTAGGTGCCTCCTCAAAGTGGCGTCGAAATGATTGGGGCAGATCCCTAATAAAAATCACAATCTCTTACATGAAGCCTGTCAGGAGAGGTAGCTTGGGTTCAATGAAGGTCAACACAGACCCAAGTTGGAGTTAGCTTTCATGGACAAGGTGGTGTAGGAGCAGCATTCCAATTTTCTGGCACATAGTCACTGAGTTCTGATGGGGGGTACGCTGGTTCCAGTGGATGTTCCAGATCTGGCAAGTTAGGGCTAGTGGATCTATATTCTGGAGAGACTGCAGCCCTTGGTGTTTCCGATGGTGGAGCCGTCAGTTTCAATGGCATCGATTCTGAAGGCCTGGGATCAAGGTGTCAGGCTGCATCGGGAGCACCTCCAGACTCTCCTGACATTTCTTCTTCTTCGGGGTCAGGACAGCACTCTCCCCAGGATCCTAAGCCAACTTCTTCTTTTTTAATTCTAGGCAGACGCTGGCAAGCAGGCAAAGAAGGCTTTTTTCAAAACTGGTGGAGGCATCTTAGGAATCTTCAGTGTGGAGGTAGTCTGTGCAGACGGTGTAGATACAGACCCCGATGGAACTGGGGTAGATTATGGAGGCACCAAGACAGTCAATTGCACACTGGGTGTGGATGTTATCAAACTCTTAAGTACCGAAGCTGTCGGTACCAGGGATGGGTCTGGCGAATCTGGTGTCGTTAGATATGCAGGTACAGTGTTGTTAGGTACGCAGTCTGGGGGTGCTTCTGGACACAAAACTCTCCCTGGTGTCCCAGACTGAGGCAGTGGCCAGAGGTGCCTTCTATCAGCTTTGCCTGATACGCCAGCTGCCTCCATTTCTTGAGATAAATGACCTCAGAACAATAGTACATCTGCTGGTCAGCTCCAGACTTGACTACTGCAATGCGCTCTATGTGGGGCAGCCTTTGTATGTAGTCCAGAAACTGCAGTTAGTCCAGAATGCAGCATCCAGATTGGTCTCTGCAGTTAGTCCAGAATGCAGAGTCCAGATTGGTCTCTCGGTCATTTCAGAGAGACCATATCATTCCTATCTTAAAACATCTACACTGGCTGCCGGTAAGTTTCTGGGCAGAGTACAAGGTTTTGGTTATAACTTATAAAGCCCTAAACACCTTGGGCCCTGGGTATTTAAGAGAACGTCTTCTTCGCTATGAACCACACCGCCCATTGAGATCATCTGGAGAGGTTCGTCTACAGTTGCCACCAGTTCATCTGGTAGCTACTCGGGGATGGGCCTTCTCCATTGCTGCCCTGAGGCTTTGGAACACACTTACCGCTGAAATAAGAGCCTCCCCATCTCTTACAACTTTTAAAAGGGCAATCAAGATGCATTTGTTCACCCAGGCTTTTTATTAGATACTGTTTTAATTGTGTTTTAATAGTTTTAACTTTTTAATTTTAATTGTTGAGATGTTTTAATCTTTTATTGGCTGTTTTTATTGTCCTGTAAACCGGCAAGAGAACTTTCATTTTGGGCGGTATATAATTGTATTAAATAAAATAAAATAAAATAAAATAAAATAAAATTGTCAAACCCGAAGGTCCAGGAGTTGCACCAGTAGCTATTTTGTCTGATTTTCCCTTAGCTAAACTTTCTGAAGGACATGGGGCCTGTTCCCACCATGCTGATTTTAGGCGGGAGGCTCAGTTCTTACAGGCCTTCTTAGTAAAACTTGAGGCAATGGACACAATTTTCCACAACATGGGATTCATCAAAAAGAGGCACCAACTGTGCCTCCTGATACCAACTGTGGGTATCAGTAGAAGGAATTTCCCCCCTAGAATGGACATACCCTTTAAAAGTAGTTCTGCTTGCCATACAGCGTGAGCTGAACTAAAATCCTCGCATCCTGTCCAGGCACAAGGGAGGAAAACAGGTGGGGGGACTAAAGAAAATAAAATGCAAAGTAAAAATCACAAAGTAACCAATAAATAAAAGGTACAATAAGAGAGAAAGAGGAGAAGAGTGAACAAGTAAAGAGAACACCTGAAGCTATTTTTCTTTCTCTACTTGCAGCAGAAGGTCCAACAATGTCAACTGAAGCAAGGACAACGAAAGACTGAGGGGATGAGGAGCAGTGCAGCTGCATATAGCAGCTAGGGGTGGAGTTACCACTAAAAAACAGGAGAGAATTAGCTGGAAGATTCTGCTGTGGTCTCCGCACAGGTGTGAAACTCATTTGTGCAAAAGACAGAGACCACGTCAAAGAAAGGAGGGTTTCACCTGTTGGCAGATGCAGGAAATGGTGTGCACAAGATAAGCCGCACAAGGCAGAAAACTTTGTACTGGGCCTGGAAATGAACTGAAAGTTAGTGCAGCCAACACAGAATCAGCATAAAATGGCCCAAAGGACCAGACCCAGTGATTAGGGTATCTATTCTCTGAGCAATATTAAAGAATGACTCCCCCCCCCCCCACTCCAAAGAACAGAATTTTCTTGCATGTCTCAGCTATCCCCCTAATCTGTAGAAACTGCTGTCTGGCACAGCACCTATATCGGGCAGCAGCAATATAGGGAGATGCTGAAAGGCATCATCTCACCACCACTGCACGGGAGGAGCCAAGGTAAACCCCTCCTGTATTCTTCCAAAGAAAACTACATGGCTCTCTGGTCGCCAGGAGTCGGCACCAATTCGAAGGCGCAACTTTACCTTTACAGCTCTCTTTCTCTATTTTGATGCCCAATACAGCCACACCTGGAATACCCACTTTACTCAAAGTGGGAGAGTAACAGATCTATTTAAAATGTTAATATAGAAAGTTTTTGAGTCAGCCATCACAGATGTAGTTATATTATTTTGAATAATATTACTTTGTACATGAGGTTAATTAAGTAAATAAGTTCACAAAGGAAGTTTTCACTGGTAGTAGCAAATTTATTACAAAATCTAAAGGGTTGAATCTAAAGGGTTGCATAAGACTCACCAAACACACATATGGGTTTCTTAGCCCAACAGTCAAACAGCATTCCCCTGCATTCTCCTAAAACAGTCAGGGAAGTCTTAAGAGTACATTTCCATGGGGCAGAACATTTGCAACACAAAGACACATAGTTCATGTGCACACAAAACTGCTTTTCATGTGTATACGAACATGGAACATGGCCTCGGACATTAAATCATTTTACAATGATTCCACAAAAAGATATGAATTTACTACTGATCAGCACTTCACATTGCTTTTATTCAAAATCTTAGTAACATACAAGAAACTACCTTGACCTATTCATTGTCATGCGTTTAAATAAGGCAATGGAGACGCACACTGCACTTGCACAAATATGAGTAAGACCAAATCAAAATATAGCTTGAATAGCTATATTTAAAAATATATGCTTCATCACTATTGCATCATGAAGAGCATCCTCTCTAATAAAACGCTTGGTGTCCATCCGTGGACAGACACCAAGCGTGTGTTCGTGCCTTCCTTGGCGGTTCTAGGCATGCGTGGAGCGCATGCCCAGAACACGCCGAGGGAGGCACGACCGCCAGCACCCGGCGGCCATGTTGGGCGGCCAGAAGTGGCCGCTCAGAAGAAGCCGGGAAGAGGCGGCGAGGGAAACGGCGGGGCCAGAAGCGGCCGCCGCGAAGATAGGAAAGAGGCGGAGGGGAAAGAGGTGGCAGGGGAAGCCGGCCAAGGTGGCAGCGGAGCCGCCGCCGAGGCCTGGCGTCGCCACTAAAGCCGGCCGGGGGGGGAACCTTGGGGCCCGACTTTCCCGCACTAGAGCCCGACATCCCTGCACCCCCCCCCACATGAACAAGGGCCAACATGGCCCAGGAAAATGCCACCGCGGCAGCGGCCACCAACCGCCCTCCCAGGAGCCCAATCCCGCCTTTCCCGCTTCCCCACACATGAACAAGGGCCAACATGGCCCAAGAAAATGCCTCCGCGGCCGCCGTCGCCAACCGCCCTCCCAGGAGCCCGATCCAGCCTTCCCCGCTCCCCCACACATGAACAAGGGCCAACATGGCCCAGGAAAATGCCTCCGCGGCCACCACCGCCAACCACCCAACCAGCTGCCCGAGACCTCCTTACCCAAAGAAGAACCAACCCCGACGACCAAGGAAAAAGGAGCTCACGAAAAGAGCTCCTCTCTTGGCAAAGACACTGCCCAGACTGCTGCTGGGCGCCCTTTACGCCCAATGCAACAGTCCGGGAAGAGGCTTGGCCGAGAAATGAGCTCTGCTTGCGAGCTCCTTTCTCCGTCGCATTCAAAACAGTGAGTAAAGTTGCCGGGTGGGGGGGGGGAGCGCAAGACTCTTCTGGGCAGGGGAGAGGGGTAGGGAGGGGGGAGGGCAAGGGGGAGGGTTGGAGGGGGGAGGGCAAGAGGGACTGGGGCAGGGAGGAGGGCAATAGGGAGTGGGGGGGAGGGCAAGAGGGAGTGGGGCAGGGAGGAGGAGGAGGGAGGGCCAAGAGGGAGTGGGGCAGGGAGGAGGGCAAGAGGGAGGGGGGAGGGGGGAGTGCAAGGGCGAGTAGGGCAGGGGGGAGGGCAAGAAGGAGTGGGGCAGGGGGGAGGGGCAAGAGGGAGTGGGGCATGGGGAGGGGAGAGGGCAAGAGGGAGTGGGGCAGGGGGGAGGAGGAAGGGCAAGAGGGAGTGGGGCAAAAGGGAGTGGGTCGGGGGAGGGGGGAGGGCAAGAGGGAGTGGGGCAGGAGGAGGGGAAAGGGCAAGAGGGGGAAGGGCAAGAGGGAGTTAGGCAGGGGAAGGGGGAAAGGAAGGGCAAGAGGGAGTGGGGTGGCAGGAGGGACTGGGGCAGGAGGCTGACAGGAAGGGGAGGGTGAGAGCGGGGTGGGAGGGGGAGGAAGAGAGGCCAGAGTGTGGGGCAGGAGGGAGGGTGGGACAGGAGAGACAAATAAACAAACACACACACACACACACAAAGAAAAAAAAGATGAAGAACACAAAGGGGGGTAAAAAGGCTAGCGCCCGTTATTATAACGGGCTTAAAAATACTAGTCTATACATAATTAGCTCTCTAAGCACCTAAAACCCATGTTGGACTGAGTTACGTCTGCTTCATAAGTTACAAGAAAAACGAATACCTGTTTTTCCACTGTGCCCTCTAAGTAGTAAATACAGTAATGCATGGACAGTAGGGGTGGGCTATTTGATTCAAGATCAAATTGATTTAGGATGAATTGGGGACAATTCACAGATTCGACCTCAAATCAAATCACCCACAAAATAGAATGCCCAATTCAAGGTCAAAGAAGAATAAACCCAATTCGAACCGAATTGATTTGAGTGATTCAAATGCCATTTCTTTTTAAGCCCAATTGGGGCTAATCCTCTAAGGCAGGCAGATACTCTAAGCCCAGACCGGAGGGCTGGTCTACCCACCAACCCCAATTGGAAGATCAGCTCTCCCCAGAAAAACAGTATCATTTAGTCCCATTTTTTTCAGGGAGAGCTGGTCTACCAATTGGGGTCAGAGGGTACATAGGAATATAGGAAGCTGCCTTATACTGAGTCAGACCATTGGTCCATCTAGCTCAGTATTGTCTACACAGACCGGCAGCAGCTTCTCCAAGGCTGCATGCAGGAGTCTCTCTCAGCCCTATCCTTGGAGATGGCAGGGAAGAAACTTGGAACCTTCTGCATTCAAGCACGCAGCTGCTCTTCCCAGAGTGGCCCCATCCCTGAGGGGAATATTTTACAGTGCTCACATGTCTCCCATTCAAATGCAAACCAGGGTAGACCCTATTTAGCAAATTCATGCTTGTTGACACAAGACCATGTAGACCAGTCCTGCAAAGTGGGATGACATACTAAGTCTGGAGCAGAGGGCTGATCTACCCACTGATCCCAATCAGTAGACCAGCTCTTCTGTTTTTCCAGGGCGAGCTGGTCTACCAATTGGAATCAGCGGGTAGACCAGCGCTCTGCTTTGGACATAGCATGTCTGCCCACCTCAGAGGGCAGCCCACCAATCCCAACTGGTAGAACAGTTCTCCCCAGAAAAATGTGCCATTTTGAGGCCCATTTTTCCAGCAACTCAAATCAACTGAATTGATTTGGTTTGTTGTGATAGCCATCCAAGCCAGCTGTTCTTGACAAATCCATTCAATGATTCTGCAATTTGATTCAACTTTGAATCAAATTATAGAATGTTATGTGTACACACCGCTAATGGACTGGAAAAGTCAGTATATGAAAAGAAGGAAGATTAGCTATTGTCTTCCTATATGTGGCATATAGTTCCTTATCCCAGCAGAGGAGGAGGTTGGGCAAGCCCTATAGGTATGGTTTCCCAATAGAATGCCCTAGAGATGGCAAAATGAACCAATAAGACAACACACAAATAAGGAAGGGAGAGATTTGTGTTATTTGTATTTTTTAAGATAATTTGTATTCCACACCAAACAGCAGGATGAGTGAAGTATAAATATTTTAAATTAAAAAACAAACAAATTGCAAGGCTCTGTGCTAGAACCAACAGTTTGGGGTGGATGCACATGCCCTTTGTTTGCACAGGGATCCAGGGCTAAGCAGACGTGGTAAGCTGCCATCATCTTACTTAAATCAATAAACTTAAATTCTAAATGCTGGGAAATTACTAGAAACTTCTAGATTAATCATCTAATCTGGACTAGCAATAGCTAAAATTTGATTTGCTTTATTAAGCAGCTTGTTCTGCAAACCTTTTTAAGCCTACTTGCCAATAGGCTAATGAGATCACCCGGCATTCTGTGTGTGTGTCCGTGTGTCCCCACCACCAACTTCGCAACGCCTGGATCAATATGAACCAAATTGGGTACAGTTGTAGGGAGACATACGGACACCTCAACGGCATAGTTTGTGATTATGTCATCCACCCCAATCCAAGATGGAGGGTGGGTAAACTTTTGAGGCGCCAGTAGGCTAATTTGTGAACCGCCTAACCGATTTGAACCAAATTTGCTACAGATGTAGGGACAAATAGGGATGCCCAAATGGCATGGTGTGTGATTATGTCATTTACTCCAATTCAAGGTGGTGACTGCATAAACATCTGAGGTGCAAGGAGGCTAATTTGTGGACTACCTAACCTTTTGAACCAAATTGGGTACAGTTGCAATGAGTGACGCACACGGACACCTGAATGGCATAGCTTGCGATGATGTCATCCACATCAATTCAAGATGGCCGACACAAATTTTTAAGGCACAAGTGGGCTAACTTGTGAACTACTTAACAGATTTGAACCAAATTTGCTGCAGCTGTAGGGAGAGATAGGGACACCTCAATGGCAAAGATTATGATGATGGCATCCAACTCAAATTCAAGATGGTGGACATGTAAACTTTGGAGGCACAGGTGCACTAGCCTGTGGACAGTCTAATCGATTTGAACCAAATTTGCTATGGCTGAATGGGCACAGGGATGCCCCAGTGGTGTAGTTTGTGTTGATGTCACCCACCCCGATTCAAGATGGCCAATGCATAAACTTTTGAGTCACAAGTGCACTAACTTGAGGACTGTCTAACCGATTTGAATCAAATTTGGAACAGCTGTAGTGAATGACACACAGGGACACCTCAATGGTGCAGTTCGTAATGACGACATCCACTCCGATCCAAGATGGCAGACACATGAGCATTTGAGGCGCAAGAGAGCTAACTTTTGGACCTCGATATGCACCAAATTTAGTCCAGATGTAGAGACAGTGAAAGCAAAGTAGGCTGATTAGTTTTTACTATTACAACTTGTTATCCTATGTAACTGTTCAGTCAAATAAATTCTCCTTTACTGTAACTGGGCCTGAAGTGTTTAACACTTGAAGGGTGATGAACCAACAAAAGGCTCTGGATTTGAGAATGGCAATGCTAGGGCTTCCCAGGGCGTAAAGGCTAAGCTAGGAATATCATGAGAGAAGTTTGCTTGCATTACAACATGTCTTGGGTCAGTCTTAACTATCAGATCAGAGTAAGTAGAAACCGGTTTTGAGATCATCTGATTGTAGGGTACCAGAGGGTGATACAACAATATCTTGACATTTGAGCGGGAGAGAGAGAGAGGGAGAGAGAGGGAGAGAGAGAGAGTGTGTGTGTGTGTGTGAAGTATTGCCCCTGTTTTTTCTGGCACTACAAGTCTCCCTTTTGAACACTCCCCCTTGTTGTGATTGGTGGTCTACAAGCCAGCAATGAGTTTGTTGCTCCTTTACAGGCAGATGTGGCTACATTTGCAGCTCTGACCCACACCACATATCTGCATGAAAAAATTGGCACCCACAGTCTCATATTCACATAGGAAAAAGTGAATAAGAATTGTTAAAATAAAAAGAAGTGTGTGGAAAAGAAATAATATAAGCCTTTTTAAAAATGCCCTATCTTTTCAACAAACGTATGATGCAGAAAATAATTCATTACAGATTTATGTATTCTTACCAGACTGCAGTTAACAAATCACACAAACTGCAGCATAGTGCCACAGGGTGTCAAATTCATGGAAGACTCCAGGATATCTTAGTTCAGCTGAAGCAGGAACCTAGTAATTAACAAATCAGGTGTCCACAAGAAGTGGCTAACTGTTACCACTGCAGATTTCCCTGACAGCAGGAACCTCACACACTCAGCTACAAAGACCATCTTCAATCTTTGAAACCAGAAGACGAAACCCTGGGAAACACTTTGTTAATATGCGGTTATTAATTCTGGAGTGGAAGTCAGAACTTAGAATACTCTGATCAACTACCCTTACTTTATCTGGGGGAGGAAAATATCACTAGAGGTATGATGAAGCATGTAAGTCTCTTTGGGCTAATCAAAGCATCTTATAGGTACATTAAAAATTGAATGGGCATAAACAACTTCAGCAGGCAGGATTTGAGAATGATATCCCCTGATCTCTGAATTTCATAAACATCAGCACTTGCGAGAGTTTGCATGGGAATAAGGCAACTAATTATTGTCTATTGCTTTAGGGCACGCCTGGTGCTCTCTACAGGTATCTCTACCGCTGTTTTCTTCCTAATGTATTGCCTCTTGAAAGCTTTCACTATAACGACTTGCTGATGTACTCCAAAGCATCCCAAGTATATGGAAACTACTTTATATTCTGAGAGAAATACACTACTGAAAAGATGATTCCTAAAAAGAAGCAGCAGTTGAGAACACAGTGTATGCTTTGCATGTGAATAGTGAACAAAATTACTTTTAGAAGTTGAATTAAACAGTAGTGTTTACCCAAAGTACAGTGCTTTATTTTTTCTAACTCTTATGAAAATGCTGCTATTTTGTAAACAGAACAAAAAACATACAAATCATAAACAACTAGTTACATCCAACCACCACAATCTTTGATTTTAGATAGGAAATATTCTCCAAACAGCTATCTTGTGTTCTGAACGGAAGTAACTATTTTTACTTCACCCTATTTTATACTTCAGAATTGTTGCAGCCGTACATACCAAATTCTAGCCAGTACTGACATTTGTATATATGGAAGCCAAAGATACACACAGCTATAAAAAGGTCTAGAAAACAGACAAGTGTTTTTGTAGCCATCTTGACGGCTTTCTCCTGAAATACTGAAAAGACAGTACAAAAGCTACGTCACACTAGGGTAAAAACTGGACAAACAGGAGTGACTTCCTTTCTCAGCAAGAAGTCACATTTCTATTATTCCAGGGATCCACAAAATTTACCTGACCTTGGTAGCCTGCCATTATTTAGGGTAGTCATCAACCCAGCCCTTCACCTGCATTGTCTGGAATGCACAAAGATAACTTGGGAAAGAACTAGCATCTTGAATCTGACTTTGCACTAGTTTTGGAAAGCAGATAGGATTCCTCTGAAGAGCAGCACACAGTCCATGATAAGAAAAGGGATGGCTGCTAGCAGGGGAGGGATAATACATAGAGCTACCAAATTCGTGCTTGTCTCACATTAAAATACTTTCTAAACTGTGTTGCCACACCTGCCCATTCCCATTGCACCCCAGATTGAATCTTGGCTGTATCACTGTTTCTACTGATGAAGAAACCTCCACCTGAGTGCATTCCTCTGGTTCAAGGAAAGGAAATAAGTCACTCTGGCCAGGTTCTTCTTCATGCCCCCAGGTCATTAGTGCAATTCTAAGGGATTAGGAGATACCATTTTATAGCCTCTGCCCTGAGCATGCACAGGAAGTGCCAGAATAGACCAAGTGTTGAAGTACTGAGATTGGAATGCAGTTTCTCTCTCTTAATGAGCAAACACGCAGACAAGCTAAAGGAACCAAGAACAGATTCCCACCCACAGATAAGACTTTTAGATTCAATCAAGTGAGTCATGCTGAAAATCAGCACCCCCCCCCCTTCCCTCTCAGATTGCCTCCCGTGGGAGGTTCACCTATTCAGTTGTTTATTTTAAGGGAAATGTACGAGCACACAGAGTGTCCGGCCATCATCCATATCTTTTATTCAAGCATTTCCCCATTCACAGAACAATAGATACACACAGTAGCATGTCCTCAGGCTACTTTGAACTTTAAACCAAACAAAAAACAAAAAACCCTTGGAGTTAGTACTTTGTACAGTTCACAGATTCAGGATTCATCCAGCTTCATGTCATTCTGTTCTTAAGGATTGAGGTTGCCCACTTCACACTAAACCAATCCATCCCGCTGAAAGCCCAGAAAGAGAGTGAGCATTCTTTGGATGATTCCTAGATAATTCCAATCCTGAGAATCTCTGAGCTGAAATCACTATTTGAAATCACTATTTTGGAGGCCCTCAGTCCCTTGCAAATTGAGAACCTAGCTGCCAAATATATACCAGAGGTGATTTGACTGAAATCAAATCTATTTAAATCATGATTTAAATCACAATCTAAATCCTTTCACAGGAGGACTCAAATTTAAAGTTGAAATCATAATTTAAATTATTAGTCAAGAAGATTCTATTCAATCATCATTTTCTATAAAAGTGCCTTCTTCTTGTCTAATATAACCTTAATACATTTAGAGATAGATGTAGGTGTCATTTTTTAAAAGGTAGGTACACACTATAATAGCTATAAACGCCTCATAATACTATTTTATTCGGGCAATCAGGCCTTGCATTTTGTTGTTGCACTGTTTTTCATTTTGTACGCCTGCCTTTCTTACCCACAGGTACAGGAACTTCATTAAAATATTCCCAAATTGGGTCTCTTTTACGGCCTGCTGCTATGATAAGTGTTTCCCTTCTACAATGAAGGATACACTCAGAAATGGTTTCATCAGGGAGGACTACATGAATATGTTCTGTTCACTTTCTATTTCCCTCCGTTCCCTTTCCATCCCAAGTATTTATATCCAGATTCCTCCTCCTTGCTCCATCCCCCAAATCCTCTATCCATTCCTTGACCTTCTTTGTCTTTGGACTTGTGGGGGGGAGGCAGGGAGCAAGGGCTTGACTCTCTTTGTGTGCTGCATGTACACCACCTGTAGAATAGGACTGATCAGGTCTGTTATCTCTCAGCCTCATATACTCCTGTTAGCATGTTCATAGAATATAATTATGATTTATATTCATGATGATATCTTTGACTAGGTTCTTTATTAATTTTAAAAATCAAATTAAATTTAAAAATCCATTTTAAAATTAAAATATAAATATCGATTTTATCAACCCTGTTATATACCCTGAAAGGCCCTCTGTTGCCTAACACATATACTCCAGCTTAAACACAATGAGATAATATATGACAACAAATATACCGCTTTTCAGCAAAAGTTCCCAAAGTAGTTTGCATAACGTTACATAAGTAGTTAACAAAGTAGTTTACATACATTTTCTTGCTTCAAAAAATAAATAAAGATGGCTCCCTGTCCTCAAAGGGATCACAATCTAAAAAGAAATATGATAGACAACAGCAGCTGCTACTTGAGGAATGCTATGCTGGGGCTGGATAGGGCCAGTTGTTATCATCATCATTATTATTATTATTATTATTATTATTATTAATCGATTTCTATACTGCCCTTCCAAAAATGGCATATAAATATATTCATGCCTGACTTTTAAACTAGATCAGTAGCTACAAATCTTACTTATACTGAATTCCAAGTTTTAAAAAACATGCTGTTAGCTGAATTTAAATAAGTGGGTAAGGTTAAGTGTGGGTGAGGCAGAAACACTGAGAAATATGAAACAGAAATAATCTAGCATCAATATGTGACGTGCTGGCATTCTTTCATGGTTAAAACTGAGATCCCGATTTGAACACACTAGTCCCACACAAATGTATCTAACATTCTGTAGATTGGAACAAAGCAGTAGATGCAAAATATGATGCAACCAAGGGCCAAATCTTGATTGGCTCTCATCTAACATGAGTGTACTTTGCTGAAGAAATAAGCAGATCTGGTTTGGCAGTACCTGAATGGAAGCTACCTGAGATCCCCATGTATGCCACCTTGAGTTCCATCATGGAAGCCAGGCAAGCTATGAATATAATAAATAATCCAGAAGAACAACAAAAGAACTAATTTTTTTAAAGGTAATTTTTTTTACCTCTTATCTTGCTTCTAAAGATTACATTAGGCACAAGTAATCTTGCATACAGTATTTATTAGTTTCATATGGCAGAAGCCCATTTCCAAACAGTTGTGTTTAGCTGTAGCAAGAAGCACTATGACCCACTTGTAGGAAACTGAATACATAAATAGAAGAGAATCTTCTTAGAAAAACCTCCAAGTAGTCATGATAGGCCTTTTTTAAAGCTGGCGGAGGAAGCCGTGGTGAGTTCATCCAGCCCAACCTCATATACAGGTGATGCAAGCCAATCCTGAAGATTATTAGCATTCAGAGTGCTTTTCTCACTAGGCATAGAATGAAAAGGAAGAACTTAATGGGCCATGAATCAGGCCATGGGGGCATGGAGAGCATTTCTCCACAGATATTGTCCTAGACAAGCAACAGGTTCCCCAGTTAAGACTGATTGATCATTTCTAAGGCAGGAACACTTTTCAAAGAGTCAATCTGCATTTCTACTGACAAAGAAAACAAGGAAAGAAATACAATACTTGTTAAACTGTAAATCACAGGTCGCTTTCAGGGATAAGAGAAATGTAAACTTAATAGACAAAAAAAGTTGCGTATCTATCATTACACATTCCTAATCCATTACACATATCACCAAAGTAGTTTATAAGCTTACTTGAGTTTCTCCTCGTGGGTTTCTCCTCACAACAACCCTGTGAAGTAGGTTAGGCTGAGAGAGAAGTGACTGGCCCAGGGTCACCCAGCTAGTATCATGGCTGAATGGGTATTGTCAAGAAACAATTTAAAAATTGTTTAAGAGTCACCCACCTAGTATCATGGCTGAATGGGAATTGTCAAGAAACAATTTAAAAAATCAGTAGTCTTTACAATTTGGATTATTAGAAAGTACATATACTTTCTATGTGTACTTTCTATTGCCACCTTTTACAAGAAAATATATTTTAAAAGACCAATTTTGTGCAACAGAAACTCAATAAGAATTATTATTCTGCATAAACATGTTCATTCCATTTGCATGCTTTATTTCAAATCCAGTATGTTTAACTTTGTTTAGCATCCTCTCGGTGTGTGATCATACAACCAGGAAAAATAACTCTGATACCTCTCAATCAGAGCATACGTGGAAAACATAAGGAACAGAGGCCCATGCAGAGAGAATACTAAGGATTCACTGCCTGAACAAAGAATCCTTTTGCATACCTGGCAAGTACTTTTAAAAAACAGATGTTAATGAAATATAAACGGGTGTCAAACAAAGGTGAAAAAAGGGATTTGGGAGACCCCCAAATCTGCACTTCTTACTGAGATCTGCATAAAATTTGGTGCACACAGAATTGCAGAAGACTAGCATGTATGTGCATGCTTATCTTTCCCTACTCAGAGGAATTCCTGCAATACCGTTATCTCTTCAGAAGGATGTGGAAGCTCTTTCGAAAGCGATACAAAACTAAAAACATGACACAGAAGACAAATGATTTATGAACTGTAGGCTCAGGTCCTTCGATGAGCAGCTATAAACCTCCCAATGGAATTCAATAGAATAGGAAGAGATATTTTGTGCTTCCCTGGCAGTGTCCGTAGTTTCGAGCATGTGTGCTTGGTCGATGTTTTTAACCTTTATTAAAAACAAAAACAAAAAAACCTGAGGGTTTTTACCCTTTGAATGTATGCTGCTAAAAGTCTCCCCCAATTATTCCCATGGGGTATTGGTCAAAAATTTCTCCTTTCACTTCTCCAGACTGGAATCATGCAAGACATGACTCCAAAGCTCAGATTAGAAGTCACTTGTACCTCAGCTGGAAGATAGACACAAAACTCTCCACAGTGGAAACGTTAGTTAACACCTAGGTTACTCTCTGATGTGTTAGAATACAACCATGAAACAAATGCCTCCTCTTGGGGAGGAGGAGTGTGAACCTGTCCCCTTTGCTAAGCAGAGTTCAACTTGGTTTGCACTTGGATGCATGATTACTTGTGATCATGCTCTGCTCTGAAATATTCTCCTTAGGAATCGTAGCTCAGTGGAAGAGCATCTTATTGCATGCAGAGGGTCCCAGGTTCATTTCCAGGATGGGCTAGGAAAGACCCCTGCCTGAAACCTCTGAGAACTGCTGCCATTCAATGTAGACAATAATGAGCTAGATACACCAATGATCTGGCTTGGAGCAGCTTAGAGCAGGTTTATCTTTAAAAATAATATAAAATAAAGACCCCTAATCTTGTCCCCAAAGAGCTCACAGTATTATTCTGTTTGATGGAGGGGTCTTGCTGCTTTGCCTCACCGTCTGCTGCAGCCTGATGGCAATGGCTGCAGACATTGAGAAGACAGTTCTTCTCAGTGGGGAGAATCCATGTGGGGGAGGAAAGCTGGAGTTATGGTGGGAAGCATGAATTGTCCTCTTTGCGGAGTAGGGTCCACCCTGGTTTGCATTTGACTGGGAGACCATATGTGAGCACGGTAAGTTATTCCCACAGGGGATGGAGCCACTTTGGGAAGAGCGTCTGCATGCTTGCATGCAGAGGATTCCAAGTTCCCGCCCTGGGATCTCCAAGATAGGGCTGAGATAATAAAGGGATGCTGATAATCTTGGAGAAGCCGCTGCCAGTCTGCATAGACAATACTGAGCTAGATGGATCAATGGTCTGACTCAGTATAAGGCAGCTTCCCATGTACCTATTTTTATCAGGCCGGGAACACAGATGAATGTTATACAGACTAGTAAAATGAAATTAATATTGTGCTGGGTTAGAATGTAGAAGTCGTTCTATCCCCATCTCCTTTACTAGGAGGTTGTCACCAAACATGACACCCAATATTATTATTATTACTACTACTATTACTACTATTTATATCCTGCTCTTCCTCCAAGGAGCCCAGAGCTGTGTAACTACATACTTGAGTTTCTCCTCACAACAACCCTGTGAAGTAGGTTAGGCTGAGAGAGAAGTGACTGGCCCAAAGTCACCAAGCAAGTATCATGGCTGAATGGGGATTTGTATGGACTCGGGTCTCCCCGGTCCTAGTCCAGCACTCTAACCACTGCACCACTCTGGCTCTCTTGAAGATCCCTGAAGAATTGCAACAATTTATCTTTATTCTATCAATCTGTCAACATCTCAGGAGCAGCATGATACAACAGCCCATGAAGTAAGTTTGGCTGCCCATAAAAGAGATACTGTGCATACCCAAAGCCATTCTCTAACCTTCATGACCAAACTGGAATTCTCCACATCCAAATCTGTAGCTACTATTCCACCTTGGCTCTCAAGCATTAATGAGGTCAGAAACATAGCACGCTAATAAAAAGGCAATGGGAATTATAAATAATGATGCTCAATTTGTTATAAGAAATTAATTACTGCACTAGAAGCAAAGAAGGAGGGAAAGAAAGTACTGGGGGTTGCAATGATTTCCTGTTAAGAAATGAATTGCTGGATCCTGAGAGGGGAGAAATAGCTGAGGTGTTCATGGTTTTTATTTTGCTAATAAATTAATTGGGAAGAAATAGCTGGGGTCTGTCGTGCTTTTATTTTTGTAATAAAGTAATTGCTTGAAATTAAGAAGAAAAGAAGCAGCTGGGTGGTGTAATGGTTTTTATTTTGGTAATACGTCAATTCCTGGATACTTAGTGGTTAAAAAAATAAGATCTAGGGTGAGCAGTGGGTTTTTGTTGTTAATACTACTTATGATGAACATTTATTACTCCCTTTTGAACTATTCTGAACAGAATGGGACTTTTTACTGTATGCTTACTTTGTACTAATGTGTACTAAGGTGGAGCTCAGTGCTCAAATGAAAGTGAGCAGGTGGCTCTGTATTTTAGAAGAGAGGAAAAAACCCACACTTGATTAAGACAGAAGTGAGAAAAACGCCACAGCATTTTGAAACTGTACGGGAAACCTGCAAACAGATATAGTCTCATTATACATCGTACGATTGGACAGCAAATCACTATTACCTCCTCTTGCTGATTATTACAGAACTTTTGTTATGACTCAGGAAAAATGTACCTTCAATTAGAGTACCAAGAACATGAGCGGAGTCAAGGCTACTGATTCCCAATTGATTCGAGAGATAACAGGCAGTTTATTCAGTCATCAACATCTGGGATCTTCCATCCAAGCACAAGGCATAAACCTGCTTGCTTTGCAATCTACATTAATGCTGAGACAAAACTACTCACTTACTTACAAAACGTTTTGGCAGTGCTGAAAAATTTCTTCCTTTATTGATAACTTTTTGGCATTCCTTGTGAGCACATCTGACTACATGATGTAGTTACCAAAATAAGTCAGACCAAGGCCAATTGAAATGCATAAACAAACTTCACTCTCACTTGCTCTTAGTGAAGTCATCATTCTCCCAAATGTCTGAATGCATAGCATTGTGATGTCACTAACTCCTGATTACAGAGAAAATTTTGCAGAGAAAATGTTGTACCACCATGAAAATGGCTAGTTTTGCCCTGAGCGTCAAAAAAATATTCAGCAACCATGGTTTTGATTCTTTTTTGATCCAATACATCATTCCTGCAGTTTTCTAGAATCACACATGTGTAAATCTACTTTCAGTTTTTATTCGATACATTTCATCTGTGGTTTGTTTATTCCAAATCATTCACTGTAGATTCAGAATGGGCAGAAGAGAGCACTTCTTCACACAATGCATAATTAACTTATGGAATTTGCTGCGCAACAGCCACAAGTTTAAATTTATTTTATTTTTATTTATTTAACATTTTTAAATACCTGCATCTCTGGGCTTACAGTAAAACAGCACAAATTAAAACAAAATTTAAATTTTAAACAAATGTAAAAATCTATGAGTACAATTAAAAGCCTAAGTGAACAGATGTGGTGGCTTTAAAAAGGGATTACACAAGTCTATGTAGAGCAGGTTCATCAACAGGTATGAAACCTCCAGATTCACAAGCAGTTGAGAGCTGGAGAACATCAGGGAGGGCTGTGGGGTTTCCCAGAAACATCTAGCTGACCACTGTGGGAAACAGAACTGGACTGACTCTGAATCTGATCTAGCAGAGCTCCTGTTCATATGTTATGGTGCTACACTGATATGCCTCTACACACACACACACACACACACACACACACACACACACACACACACACACACACACTGTCTAAGCACTTATGCCCTTATCTAGCAATCTTTGGAATGAGATTAGCAATAAGAAAGCATCAAGGGGTGTGTGTGTGTGTGTAAAGCCTTTAAGACAGTATTAGCCTTTCAGATCTTAAATTTTAACATTTCATCCAGACAAAATAGAAAAATAGAAGTTATACAACAAATATGACAAATATTTACATACCGCTTTTCAACAAAAGTTCCCAAAGCGGTTTACAGAGATAGTTATGATGACCTGAAAGTCTTGTGGCTTGGTAGAATAGTTGAATCAGTTTTCAGCTTAGCCCGGATTTATTTATTTATTTTTCAAATTTGTAGACTGCCCCAAACTTCCGTCTCTGGGAAGTTTACTGCCAGATTGATACCCCAGAGTATTGCTTGATATCCTGGATTCAACAGCAGTCTGAAATGCTTTCAAAAATAGACTATTCCTGTGCAAAGATCAGTGACTGCTGTCCAATTCAAACTTGGAAACTATTATATTAGTGAAGATGTCCTGGATCACCGTTTAGAAGACCACCTGATATACAGTGTTGTGAATGATGCCAGTACGCCAACATCCTTAGTGGCTCCTTATTTCCAGGGCAAGAATTCAAACTACTAGTGTCTGACCTATGACAGCTTGGCCCCTATATATGTAAGAGATTGCATTCTCTCATGTTCTACTGCATTTTTTGCAAATCAACTGCCAGGGTCCTGAAAACTGTGTGCCACCCTTGTACTAGAAGGGAATAGCGGAAAGAATTACCAGTGACTTCCCAGATATTGATTTCTTTCACCAAGATCAGAGACCAGTGTTACTATTAAGACATGCTCTGACATTTTTATCTGGGTTCACTTTTAATATTCAGGTCAACAGCCATGAGAGATCATTTAAAAAATAATAATTCCAATATTGTATTTCAGGGTTTAATAGAGATTTTATTAATTCTTCTTTGGGACAGGACAGGCAAGAAATCATACAAAATAACTAACTATAGGTTACAATCACAGCTTACAATCTTGTACCCGTCAAAATTTAAAGGAACTCAGACATACATAAATGGGTACTAATCTCCAGTTTCTAATATGCATATTACCAATTTAAATGAGAGCTAAAAGAAGGCACATAACTTACAGGGGTACACGGTTTTCAAGTACTCCAAATATGTCTCTGCTAACTGAGCAAAGAGGCACATTTTAAAAGGGGTGATTCTCTTTATTGAGCAGGGGGAGAGCAAATGGCCCTGTCCATCCCCAGCACAGCAACCCTCCAGAGGCTGCTGCTGGTGTCTGTCTTAGTTTCTTTTTTAGATTGTGAGCCCTTTGGGGACAGGGAACCATTTTATTTATGTATGTATTTTACATCTATTCTTTGGGAACTTTGTGGGGAA
This sequence comes from Hemicordylus capensis, assembly GCF_027244095.1. NCBI lineage: Eukaryota > Metazoa > Chordata > Lepidosauria > Squamata > Cordylidae > Hemicordylus > Hemicordylus capensis. The sequence goes on from NC_069657.1 coordinate 176,689,839, forward strand.
ACAGTATATATATGTTATCGTATTCGTATGTATTTGGTACATTCTTGATGGAGCAAGGTTGACCTAATTGTGAAGCAGCACTTTCAATATTACAAATAGTGAAGCAACACATATTTCAGTACCACAAACTGTCTCAACGATTATCAAGTCTTTCTTTTTTTTAATTGCATAGTTTCAATTATTCATTTCTTCAATTGATTAAAGTTTCTAGCTGCAATCTAGAGAACAAAAATGAGTTCTGTGTATGCTATGGAACTTGTCTGAGTCCCACATTTCTTTTTTCTTACAGCAGTCCCATCCCTCTACTGACAAACTGTTTTTGAAAGTTGGGGAAACCTGAGAATTGCAAGGAAATGCAGATAAAATAATAAAGAAATTCCGGGGGCTCTCTGCATTACAGCCTCTGAATTTCAGATTTAGAGATGGAATATTACTAATTAAAGTGGTAGTATTCATTTTCTACAAGTTTATATAGACACTTATATAACTTCACACAAACAAGTTTTTTGGGTTTTTTTACACAGAATATAGTGAGTCTCTTGGTCAGAAAACACCCAAACAACCGATGTGTAAAACACATGAATCTTACGAGTTTATTTTTTTTAAGTTGTCCCACTGATGGTACTATTCGGGGCTGTGATTCTGCCTAAATTTGCTAGAGGAAGTCCTATTGAAATTTAGTAGTCAGAGTAACTCCTGTGTATAGTCTGGATGCATATACAAGTTTACAGGACTGGAGTTAAGGCTCTCTTAAAGCCCCATGTATATATGTTAGTATGCTATATGACCCATTAGTCAAACTGCAGCAGAACAACATCCATTGAAAAACACTATGTAACAGGCCTAACACCGTTTCCCATGCACTCTTTCCCTCCCCCCACATCAATACATGCTATGAGATCGGAAGAGGGTCCTGAGCTTGTGTGCCCTCCTCCTTGCCTCCCTCAGTGAACAGGATATAACAACTGCACCAAGAACTCCCACATCCAGATATGCAGCCACATTTTAGGTATTCCCCACTAACACTTTCAGAAGCAGTTAATGGCTGTCGAGTATATATGGAAAGATTGTTAATTGTAAGCATAACTTTTATTGAAGACAGTAAGAAGGCTCCCTGAACATGCTAGTAGCTTTACCCAAATGTCCCCGGTGCCAGGATTAAAAGTAGGGGTGGCAGGCAGGCACCCTGCACACAAGCAACCTAACTCAGGCTGGGTTGCCATAGCCTAGTATAGACTGCTCGTGTGAATAGCATTTATATGTATGGTTTTAAAACAGAGTAAGTTTTCATCCATCCTAAGTTTTCACTTTTCTTCACCTATCTAGGCTTTCATTTTGACACTCTAAGAAATAGAAAAATTTTGCCCTCTTTAATAGGAAGGAAAAAACTGCTACTGGTTTGTGCGATTCTGAAACATTATTCTAAGAAGCATGTCAAGAAGCAACAGAAATGTACAACAGAAATCAGCTTACTGTAGACTTCTATGGACAAATTTTCCTTTTTCATCCAATGTCATCCAATTTCATCCAACAAAAATACATACAGAAAAAAATGAATTCATTAATTGTTAGTGTAGAAAAACACAGTCATACAGAGATTGGTTGCTGAATAATTACACAAAAATAGAAAGGTTCCAAGTTTAGACCTAGACTACAGCTGATAATATTTGCATAGTACAGTTCCAAAAGCAATACATTCATAGCTAGATGGCAATCCATTCTAAAATTATCAAAATATCAAAAGGTATAAGTTGGCTAAGGTACATTACAGAAGTTCAATATAGCATCTGTTATCCTAAATTTATTTACATGTGCATAAGATTTCCAGTGAAACATCTGCACACAAAGTGGGTATAGAAGGAAAACTTGCATCTCACACAGAAATGTTTCTGAAGGATATTTAAAGTCTATTGTCTGAAGCCTGCAATAATCCTCTGCCCATAAAGGGTTTACAGTTGTGATTTTCAGAAGAAAATATCACATACAAATGGGCAGTCCTAGCTGTAAGAATTTTAAACTTTACCATGACGGTTTATCAATGAAGCTATATTTTGGAAGGTTAACATCTTCAAAAGCTAGCACACATTATAAAAATAAAACAACATTGTTAGTTATAACAACTCACCCCAAACATATTTCAAGTGATGCTCAGTTGGGATGTGCTCTAAATATGATTCAGCATCCGAATCATGGGCACATCCCTTTAAAAATGAGGGCTTACACAGCCCCTTTAAAGAGGAGAGCAGGTCCATACCTGCTTCTTCTCCAATCACCGCCATTGCTGTAGTCCCAGCGCTCCCCCTCCCCAGCTATGCCCACATGCCAGTGGGGTGTCTACTGACTAGCCCTGCATGATGCCAGCACACAGGGGCAGTTGAGAAATATCCCGCCAGCGCATGGGTATAGCTGTGGTGGAGCCGGATAGGAGGAACACCTCTCTACTTTAAAGGGGTTGTGTAAGCCCTCATTTTTAAAGGAATGTGCCCGCGATTCAGCATTTATTATTTATTTATTTACTTATTACATTTATATCCTACTCTTCCTCCAAGGAGCCCAGAGCGGTGTACTACATACTTGAGTTTCTCTTTCACAACAACCCTGTGAAGTAGGTTAGGCTGAGAGAGACGTGACTGGCCCAGAGTCACCCAGCTAGTTTTCATGGCTGAATGGGGATTTGAACTCGGGTCTCCCCGGTCCTAGTCCAGCATTCTAACCACTACACCACGCTGGCTCTCCAAATCACATTTCGCCACATCCCTAATGCTCCGTTTCCTTTCTATAAAAACATAGCAAACCACCCAGCACAAATTACTGGCTGATTTTGTTAACTTTTGAGATATCATTAGCATTTATCAAGCTTTCTTGACTGTCACCACATCTCTTAAACTCAAGGACTGAAACAAAAAAAGGTCTTTCCATCACTTGCTTGTGAATACAAGAATATTTCTGTATGCCCATCTTCCTAAAGAACCTCACCTTCCACTAATTCCAAACATTCCTGGGATCAGTTTCAAAATTCCAGTCCTCAACTTGACCTCTTTACAATTCACCTCAACACAAGATATTTAAAACTAGTCCAGAAGAGTTACTTACAATAAAAACCTATACATGTTTTCTGTATAGTCCCAGTGTGTTACTTAAGAACAGTCCTGCTGGATCAGGCCCAAGGCCTATCTAGTCCAGCATCCTGTTTCACACAGTGGCCCAACAGATGCCTCTGGGAAGCCCACAGGCAAGGGGTGAGGGCTTGCCTTCTCTCCTGCTGTTGTTGCCCTGCAACTGGTATTTAGCGGCATCTTGCCTCTGAGGCTGGAAGTGGCCTATAGCCACTGGAACTTACCCCCTACTAAGCAAGTTTATCCTTATAGCTTTATTTATTCAATTTATATACCACGCATCCTAAACTGGCTCAGGGCGGTTTACATTAAAATAAAAAACACATAATAAAACAATTAAAATTAAAATAACATTTAAACCAGATTAAAATTAAACTAGATATCATTAAAAGGCCAGGCTTAAAAAATGGGTAGCCCTACATAGAGGGCATTGCAGTATTCCAAACTGGTGGTTACCAGCTTACCACTGTTTTCAGGTCATTCTCCTCAAAGCTTGTTAAAGGACAGAGTTGGCAAATCAATCGTAGCTGCTAAAAAGCGCTCCTGGCCACATTCTCAACCTGAGGCACCATGGTGAGACCTGGGCCAAGAGTACTCCCAAGCTAGGAACCTGTTCTTTCTGGGGGAGTGTAACCTCATCCAAAAAGTTCTATCCCGCCTTGCAGATTATGACCCCCAACAATGAGCACCTCCATCTCACTTGGATTCAGTTTGTTTATTATCCCTCTTCCAGCCCATTACTACCTGTAGGCAGGCATTTAAGGGGCTAATGCCATTACCTGATATTGATGAGAAGGAGAAATAGATTTGGGTGTTATCAGCATATTGATAACGCCCAGCACCAAAATTCCTGATGACCTCACCCAGTGGTTTCATGTAGATGTTAAAAAGCATTAGCAGCAGAATGGAGTCCGGAAGGAATCCATATAGTTTTGAAGAGCAGCTGTTATCAAGCACCACCATCTGAAATATACCCCAGACATAGGAGCCTCCTATCAGGCAATCCAGAATGATACCATGGTCGATGATATTGAAAGCAGCTGAGATCCAAAATAATCTGCCTTTTTTTCATTTTCATTTCATTTTTTAGATTTATATCCTGCTCTTCTTCCAAGGAGCTCAGAGCGGTGTACATGCTTATTTTTATCCTCACAACAACCCTGTGAGATAGGTTAGGCTGAGAGATATATGATTGGGCCAGAGTCACTGGGTCAGTTTTCAAGGCTTGTCATGAATCTCACCTGCTAGCACAGCAACATCCTCACGAGCTCCTTCTCACAGAAGAGGGTTGTGCTTGTTCAAGGACCCCTTCTAAGGTGCTGTTCCAAAGCTTGGATGCTTGTATACATTTCCTAGCTCCCACACAAGTGGGCTTCCTCATTCACTTGAATGAGGTAGGCTCATGTGTACAAAAGGGATCGCGTACCTAGTTTACTGGAACACTAAACGTTCAGGAGTTGGAACATACATTAGCACTACCATGTGTGTACATAACCAGGGGTTTAGAGCAAGAAAACTGACTATCATTTTGCTTTAATACATTCACAGGACCAAAGATAATACTCAGAACTAATAAAACACTCTTATATAATAATCACGTCTTGCTTAAATATGCCAAAGTGCAAGTCAGCTATTAACAATTCACTAAAGTAAATGTCAAGAAAACCTCAAAACATCTAGAAAAAAGCACCACCATATGCTGTACAATTGTTTTACTTAGAAAATGGGGAAACCCAACGTTGCACCTTTTGGTCAGAAAGTTTAAAAGGCGGGTGGAGAACCAAGCACAGGTTCTCCCACACCTCAGTTAAAATTCACATGTGGCATGACATTTGATGTTTGTGCTTTCGATATACGCCTCACAAGTGGACAGTACATGCTTTCTTTCTAGAGATGATGCAAATTGCAGGTATGATGATGGAAATGCTAACCTGTGTTCTAGTTTCAATCTTGAAAGTACTTTAAATGTTGCAACCACATGTTTCAAAATGATTCAAAAACTTCTTAGCTTTGACACTCTTTGACACAGAGTTTGATTCTGTTTGCACAAAGACAGTGTTTTCATTTTTACAAAAAGCAATTTCTACAATATTTTAAATCAATATATTTTAGCCATTTATGCAGCATAAATTACGAAGCAGAGAAGCAAAGATTTGACCCAACCATATTTTGCTTTCATCTTTAAGGCACTACGTAGCCAGTCACTTCCTAGAAGCAAGTAGGTATGTTTTTAAACAAATGTTATCTATAGAAATGAAATGGATTCCATCTTAAAATCTGATTTTTACCTATCATTTCTGGACACAAAATGTTTTTAAAATACATATGGTAAAAACATAAGGCAGGGGAAAGCGAGTGAAATGTTTTGTTACTTGTATTGTTTTAGCACTCAGCGTTATCCACAAAATTATTCTATTAGTGCAAAGTATCCGTACTGTACTCTATACTGGAGTGTATGTCCAGAACAGTCATTTCTCATTCCCAGAAAGCAGGAGCAAAGAATTAGCGATGTTACAGATAACGTAATAAGCCATTTTATACCTATGGTCAAGTGACAGCATAGTCAATGGTAGAAATGCCAAACTACGTAGTCTGATGTGTTATCTTTCATTTTTTTAAAAAAAATAAACAAGTTTGTTTTAAAAGGAGATTATTTTGAATTTAAGTAGATATTTCACAGAGAAATGTCAATAATTGGATTATCTGAACTGAAGGTTCCATTCTTATTGCAACATACCAACACGTGAACTTTCTCATGCCTGGTTAAGTAACTGGTTTACATGGATGTTCAACTACAATCATACATGAGCTTTTGCTACAGCCGGGAATGCTGTAACAAAATCTACCTGGACAGCTGGCATACCTGCTACAGGCAATATATACAAAGACACTACAGAAATGGCATATTTTCTTTTTCTTTTCACCTGAACACCATACAAATGATAACCTGAAAATGTTGTTTAGAAAATCCACTAACATTCAATAAGACTTTTGCCTGACAAGGTGTAGTGATGCATATTAGCTACTGACAAGAAAAACAGAAGGGTGCCATCCAGCTATCCACACGCTCTTCACAACAGCATTTTGTCAATTGAAGGTTCTCAGGCCAGAACTGGGAAGGCAACTCCTGGCAAGTTGTGGAGAGTTACTTCCGGTTGTGAACTTAGCTGCTAAGCAGAGTAGATGAGCTCTCTAGATGAGCCCTCAGTAGATGAGCCCTATAGTTATATAATATAAATCTAATAAATAAATAATAAATAATTAATAAATAGTTAAACAAATGTTCCTTTCCTGGGCTGTTGGGGGGTTTTTTAAATGGGCGTTTGTTTTCTTTTGTCAGAGGGGCATCCTTGCAAGGCCACACAAGGCAGCAGCAGAGTGATGAATCAGCTTGCCAAGGCAGGCAAGACAGCAACAAAGTGGTGGTGGGTCTTGCAAAAGAACGCAAATCATTCAGAATGAGGATCAGGAAAGTCCTTGAATTGCAGCTGACTGAAAGAAGAAGCGGAAAGGGTTTCATGTTGGAATGTAAAACTGTTACACGCTTTGAATTCATCTGGGACATTTACTATACACTACGAAAGACAACCACAGGGATCTGTGGTCGCTACGAGTCGACAGCGACCTGACAGCACACTTTACCTTTAGTACATAGTATGTTGAGGGGAAATGTGCCTTGTATAGATGCAGGAAACAGAAATCCATCAAGTGTGTCCATAGGAAATGGTTTGGGCCAGATTACAAACATGTTGAATTTTGGGCTGGATATTTACTATATAGGTGGTATTTTGGGGAATCACTGTGCCTTGCATTAGAAGAAATTCAGGGGCTTTTATAGCAAGTGATTGGGAAGCTGCACCTGTTCAATTTCTGCCTGGATGCATCCCTCCCCAGCCCAATCTTGAATTGAATGACCAAGCCAAAATGTGGCAGCATGGCATCTAATGTCTAAAGCCAGCAAAATATAAGAGAGTGTACAAAGTCTTCACAGCTTTCATAAGGCACTGAAATTAAGATAGGCACCTTAACCGCACTGAGCCATTTCGGAAGGACGGTATAGAAATTAAATAAATAAATAAATAAATAAATAAATAAATAAATAAATAAATAAATAAATTATTCGATTTTTATACCGCCCTTCCGAAATGGCTCAGGGTAGTTTACAATAAACAAACAAACAAACAACCTGGTAATTTCCATTTAAATAAAAAGATACTTTTGAGTAAACATGCATAGGATTGTGCTTAATGTCTTATAAATGAGGGAGAAAGCTAGAACAGTGTACTTTACATTTATATTATTTCAATACATTCTATGAATATAATCTAACTACATGAGATAAAAGTTTCATACCCACTTTTACAGGCCTCTGAACAGGTTCGAACACTAGCCGGTTCGACCATTTGGCAGGGGGGTAGGTCTTTAAGGGTGGGGGAGGGTGCCCTGCAGGCGCAGGTGTCCAGTAAAATCTGCCGGGGAGGCAGCATGCCTCTCTTCCCCTCTTCGGACAGAAGTGGCCGGGAGTGTGCACAATTGCGATGTGCGCATGTGCACGTGGTACTTCCGGCCACTTCTAGCCAAAGAGGGGAAGGGACGGCAGGGAGGTATGCTGCCACCCCTACAAATTTTACTAAACACCAGCACTGGTGCGGGAAAAGCAGGAGGGGTAAGTGCACCCTCCCCTGCCCTTAAAGAACTACCCCCAACCATTTCAAGCCACCCCCACCCGGTTCCGTGCACATCCCTAACCCACAAATAGTCCATGCCATTTTATTTCTAAAACAACACACCCTTTCTTCATTCTTACTGAAAGTATCAAACTAAAATGAAATAGTGTTTGATTATCATATTCTTGATTACAGAGTCTTGGAAGGGGGTGGCGAGTGAGCCACTATCGCTGCCAGATGGGCCCTTAAGGAAGAGATCTTGAGACCTGCTTCCTTCAGTGAGAGGAGGCGAGGACAAACGTGTTCAGCAGAGACCTCCTTAGGGTTGATGCTCTTGGACTCAAGGAAAGTAAAGAAGCGTTTCCACTTATGTTGGTGTGACTTTACTGTAGCAGGTTTCTTGGCAGCAGAGAAGACTTGCTGCAATGATTGCAGGAAGAGGGTGATATCCACCATGTGGTGAGGTAGAGCCTGTGTAGGTCCAGGTGCAGGAGCTGACTTGTTTATTGGGTGAGGTTGCCTGTGGAGAGGCGCAGGAGGTGGGGGAACCAGGGCCTCCTGGGCCACCAAGGGGCAATCAGGATGCCCTCCATCTGGTCATGTTGGATTTTACATAGCACTTGATATAGGAGAGGAATGGGGGAGGGGGAATAGATATGCTGTCCGATTCCCCCAGGATATGGCGAAGGCGTCGCCTACGGGGCAAGGAGACGCCTACCCATGACCCACCCTGGAGAAATAGAGTGGGCACTGGGCATTCAGGTGGGACATGAAGAGGTCCACCTCTGGGTGTAACCAGCATAGAAAGATGGATTGGGCAACCTCTGGGTCCTATTACCACTCGTGGGAGTCCATGCTCACTCTGCTGAGAGCATCAGCCTGGATGTTGACTATTCCTTGGACGTGTAGTGCTACAGGAGTGATGTTGTGGTCTATGCACCAGGACCAGAGGTCGAGAGATAGGAAGAGAAGACTGAGGGAGCCTGTGCCACTTTGCCTGTTTAGGTAGGCTTTCGCCGTAGTGTTGTCGGTCTGTACAGTCACTACAGAATGATGCAGGAGTGGCAAGAAATCCCTGAGTGCTTTGAAAATTCTCAAATGTTCTAGGTCATTTATATGGTATGTATGCTCTTCTGTACTCCAGAGACCATGAATGGAGAGATCCTGGATGTGGGGCCCCAGCCGGATTTCTGAGGTGTCCGTGATGAGGACGTGTTGCGGCTGTGGAGGATGGAACGGGGCACCCACAGAGAGGTTGGAGGCATCTGTCCACCAAAGAATCAACTGGCAGACTATGGCAGGTACTGCGAGCCATTAAGATTGAGGGTCTGTGTGGGGGTGGAGGTTGTGCAGGAACAGTGTTCCCTCTAAGGCGTGCACATGTGCATGTACTCACATGTTTTTTATGTCCACTCAGTTAATTTTAGATCACTCTCAGGTTTAATCAGGAAGGTCCCACTCTGAACGCATGTGTGCGCACACTGGCTTGATGCTGCCACCCAGAACAAAACTCATTCCGCAAACAGATGAAAAAAAATAAAGAGAACACTGTACAGGAACCAACTCTGAAGGACCGTGAACCGAAGGCAAGCATGTTGAAGAACATGCGTCGTAGAAGCCATATAGCCAAGAAGCTGTTGAATGACCCAGGCTCTGTGGCAACATACCTGGGTTGCTAGAGACAGAAGCAATTCGATTCTGCGGTCTGGTAGATAAAGAATGGTGTGAGTGGAATTGAACAGGAGACCTAGGAATTCTATTCACTTGGTCTCAATTTTATGGGCCTCGCTGAGGCCAAAGAAGCATAGGCCGTGGTTGTCTGTGGAGGGGAACTTGGCACTGCAGCAGGCACAGCGTTTGAAAGTTGTCTTGCTGGCCGTAATTGGCTGTGGAGGCAAAAAAAAAAAAAAACACTGACTCCTTTGCAGGGCGGCTGGGGAAGGGGGGAAGGTGCAAAGTAAATCAAAACACTAATTCAAGGAGTGGGAAAACAAAATAGTAAGTAGAGAAAAACTAGAGGTCGGGAGTAGGAAGGAAAAGAGTAACCAACTTTTTTTTTTTAAAGCTCGGGATAACTCATGATTGATGTCAATCTGCCGGCAGGCGAGAAAAAACTAAAGGAGGGAGGCTATGTAATCACCAGAAGCGGGAGAAGCTACTGCCCATTTGGGAGGAAATTCGCATGGATAACTCCAACGAGGTCTCTGTGCAGGAGCAAAGCCCAATCATGTAAATAACAGAGACCACGTCAAAGAACGGTGGTTACTATTCAGCAACTACAGAATGACAAGGCTGAGAGAAAGTAGTAGCAACTGCAGCCAGCCTCATGCAGAGCCATACATTTAAAACTGCCCACTCTAGGTGTTGCCCAGCCACTATCAACAGGGAACCCACCACTCCCATTTCCTTCCTCATCAATTTGAAGGCAGCATCAGGGTTAAACATAGGAACAGCCCTGCTGGATCAGGCCCCAGGCCTACCTAGTCCAGCATCATGTTTCCCACAGAGCCCCACCAAATGCCTCTGGGGAAGCCCACAGGCAATTGCTGATGATAAAACACAGTTCTGAACACACCCTTCCCAATGACAACAACCCACTGCCCCGCTCCACTCTTTGGCAGTGGCCTTAATAAGTGGTAGGCCATGGATGCGTGGAAGAAAAATTCTCGACCCTCCCCTCTTACGACCCCATTGAGAAGAATCAAAAGAGGGGGCAGGCTAGGAATCGGCGAGGGTGGATGACCAGAATTCTCAATTCTTCCCAAACATGACATTCTTTTAGTTAGTTTTATATAAATGCAAGAACTGGGTGGCTTTTATTTTTGTATGCAGTAAATCAGTTAAGTAAGGATTATGTTTCATTTTACAAGTGAGGACCTGTGAATCTTCACATGGGAAACTGAAGGAAATTAGACTCAGCACTTTTTTTCAACACAGAATGGGGAGGGCTTCCCTTTTGTTACCAAAGGATCTCAGGGCAGGGAGAACTGGTCTAGGAAGGTAACCCAAGTCCTTCAGATATTTCCCCTGCCTTGCAACTGAAAAGGTACCAGAGTTGGCTCAAGGCAAAATCCTCTAGACTTTGCAAGGGCTTTGGAGCCAAAGGGTCATCTTCCAGTCGAGTCAGTCCAAGGCTTGTATTAGGCTAAAGAAGAACAAACAGTAAGCCATCCAAATTCATAATGGTCAGCCAACAATAACTTTATGAGGATTGAGAGAAGCAACCCGCTGTATTATTCTGCAAAGATGAAGGTCTCTACCACTCATTCCTACATTGTAGAACAGAGTTCCTACACTGAAGAACTCTCCTAGTCCCTACCTATTCTAGACTTTAGAAACATTCATTATTGGATTGTGCCAACATGTTGCTTGACCATGTTTCTGGAGCAACTGGCATATGACTTTGTTGTTGTTGTTGTTAGATAAGGAGTAGTCCCCCAAATATGGGCCATTGATTCTCTAAATTGTGAGGAGAAACCTAAGTATGGAGTACACCGCTCTGGGCTCCTTGGAGGAAGAGAGGAATGTGGAAATAAATAAATAAATAAATATCCATCATTTTAGTTTACAAAAAGAGAGTCATTTAATAACAGCAGATCATGTTTTAAAACATATAATAAGTATTAATTATCATAAATAACCGAGTTTGAATGTAATCTATATTGGCACCCCCACCCCCATGCATACTGATGTTAAAATAACGAGGCTTACTACTCCAACCAGAATAGCTAAAGAACTTTCTTTACTAACAAAAAACAGGGTTAACGGCATACAAAATATCATTACCACTTTATTATGCAGAACTGTTTAAAAGCCAGAAAGTAACAAGTAACACATTTTTGGTGAAATAATGTTTGGACCCAATTTCAAAGTGAAAATGTGACACTTTTAGGCCTAAATGAACTCAGCAGGGCTCTCAGATCAGAGAGTTAGCAACTTGGATTTGATGAGGATTGGTGGGTTCTTTAACAATGGAGCGGCCATAGCATTTATTTATTAAATTGGAAAATGACACAGCTTGGTGCTACTTCTGACATTTCAAGACCATATTTGGAAACAGCAGTCAAAGGTGTTTTCAAAAGGAGGCTTAGAGATTAACCACATAGCACTTCAGTTAGGAACTCGTTTTGTGAATCAGATGCATCACCATTTGTGAATGAATATCTCTTACATTTTCACACAGACCTGCAACCACAGAAACAAGGCAGAACTATAACACCCCTCCCATGAAGATAGCAGTGGCTCTGGTGCTGCTTGTTTGAAGGCAGCATGCAAACTCTTGTTATACATTACACCAATTTACAAACAAAATGTTCTATAAAGTTTCACCAGAAGTCATGACCTCCTTTTGGACCTCGTGGCAACTTCCAATACTATTGACCACAGTATCCTTCTGGAGCATCTGAGAGGGTTGAGAGTGGAAGGCACTGCTTTGCAGTGGTTCCACTCCTATCTCTCGGGCAGGTTATATTTTTATTTATTTATTTACTTACTTACTTACTTACTGTACCGCCCTTCCAAAAATGGCTCAGGGCAGTTTACACAGAGAAATAATAAATAAATAAGATGGATCCCTGTCCTCAAAGGGCTCACAATCTAAAAAGAAATATAAGACAGACACCAGCAACAGTCACTGGAAGTACTGTGCTGGGGGTGGAGAGGGCCAGTTACTCTCCCCCTGCTAAATAAAGAGAATCACCACATTAAAAGTTCCCTCTTTGCCAAGTTAGCAGGTGTTCCAGATGGTGTCCCTTAGAGATTGTTGTTCTTCGAAATCTGAATGTTTGTATGGTGTCCCTCGGGGCTCCGTATTGTCTCCGATGTTGTTTAGCATCTACATGAAACCGCTGAAGAGATCATCAGATTTGGTGCAGGGTGCTATCAGTATGCTGATGACACCCAAATCTATTTCTCCATGTCAACGTCATTGGGAGAAGGCATAACCTCCCTAAATGCCTGCCTGGAGTCATTTTACTCTCGTGGGAGAGAGTAACTTGCCCTATCCACCACCAGCACAGTACCTCCAGTGACTGTTGCTGGTGTCTATCTTATGTTTCTTTTTAGATTGTGAGCCCTTTGGCGACAGGGAGCCATCTTATTTATTTATATTTCTCTGTGTAAACCACCCTGAGCCATTTTTGGAAGGGTGGTATAGAAATTGAATGAATGAATGAAGTCGGTGATGGGCTGGTTGAGGGATAACAAACTGAGACTGAATCCAGATAAGACGGAGGTATTCATTGTGCGGGGTCGGAACTTGGGAGATTAGTTTTATCTGCCTGTTCTGGATGGGGTCACAGTTCCCCAGAAGGAACAGATACACAGGCTAGGGTTGCTTATGGATCAAAGTCTCTCCCTGGTGTCCCAGGTTGAGGCAGTGGCCCAAAGTGCCTTCTATCAGCTTCAGCTGATATGCCAGCTGTGTCCGTTTCTTGAGATAAACTACCTTAGAACAATGGCAGATATGCTGGTAACCTCCAGACTGGATTACTGCAATGCACTCTATGTGGGGCTGCCCTTGTGTGTGGTCCGGAAACTACAATTGTTACAGAATGCGGCAGCCAGGTTGGTCTCTGGGTCATCTTGGAGAGACCATATCACTCCTATCTTAAAAGATCTACACTGGCTGTCGATAAGTTTCTGGGCAAAATACAATGTGCTGGTTATAACCTATAAAGCCCTAAACAGCTTGGGCCCTAGGTATGTAAGAGAACGTCTTCTTCGTTATGAACCCCACCGCCCATTGAAATCATCAGGAGAGGTCCGTCTGCAGTTGCCACCGGCCCATCTGGTAGCTACACGGGTAAGGGCTTTATCCGCTGCTGCCCCAAATCTTTGGAACACGCTCCCTTCTGAAATAAGAGACTTCCCATCTCTGACAACTTTTTTAAAGTCTTTAAAGACACATCTATTCACCCAGGCTTTTAATTAAAAGTTGTTTTAATAGTTTTGACATTGTTTTAAAATGTTGTTTTAAAATTTAAATTGTTGCAACATTTTAACTTTTACTGTATCATTTATTTTGTTTTAACTAATATTTTAACTTTTTCTGTTTGTTTGTTTGTTTGTTTGTTTGTTTGTTTGTTTGTTTGTTTGCTGTGTTGTAAATCACTCAGAGATGTGAGTTTGGGGCAGTATAAAAATGTTAATTAAATAAATAAATAAATAAATAAATAAATAAATGTGAATTACATTCAAATATGAAGGCAATAAAATCAAGTCTTCAAAATGCACACATTACTGAAGAGATCCTGACCCAAAGATTCCCCCTTCCTGCTAATCCAGTATGGCTTCATACTTCTAGATTAAATACATTGCTACAAGGAGGGAGGGTGCACTTGAAAAATGTGATTTTTTTTATTCCTTTCCTCACAGAAGACAGCTCAATAGTACATAATGATGCCCATGAAACCGAATCCAATCCAGCCTAAAACCGCCAGTTGATTAACTTATACCTTTCTAAAAACAAAGTGTGGCTATGAAAGTGAGGCAAATCTGTCACCACTCATTTACTTCCTGGATCCCCACCTCCTTTACCAAACTCTCTCCAGGAACAGAAAGTCTTACACTGTGGGAGCCTTTGGTATATGAGCACCAAGAAGCCCTCTCCCATGGGAAAGGTAGTTTTTTCTGGGGGTAGGGGAAATCAGAAGTAGACAAAAAGAGTCCACAAGTTCGCTAGAGGGCTTAGTCTGTCATGAGACAACCAGCCGACTAGCATCATGAGTACCCAGAATGTTGGGGGCAATATGCTAAATCATTGTAAACTGCTTAGAGAGCTCCGGCTACAAAGCGGTATATAAATGTAAGTGCTATTGCTATTGCTATTGCTATTGCTATCATGAACAAATATGGTGAGACATGAATAATTCCCATACACATTCCAAAGCAGAGATGGTCTGAAACCTTATTTTTAGCAAGCATGACATGAAATAAACAAATATAATGGCTGTACCCTAGTCCAGGGACTTATCAACACAAATATAAAGAAATAAGTATTTCTTCTATATAAATGTCCATGCTATGACACGAATAGGGGTTTTTTAAACCAAATTGTTGCAGCTCATAGGATTCTTTCTTCTAGTGTCCATTGCCCTAGAGCAACAAATACTTAGCATTTCTTTATATCAGCAATTATATTTCCACTACACTGAGAGTGTTGGTCATTAACTTATTATAGCGCATACATTATCTGCGGCATTCAGTGGAACGGCCAGCAGGGAATGAGCATCAAGAATTTTTCTAGGTAGTAGAAATAACTGCATAAAGGACTTCTTGAGTGACCAGGTAATGGCAATTACCTGTTCACCTGTTTGGTGAAGCAAATCCATTAAGAAATTCTAATCACTTTTAAACCCAACACAGCTGTTATCACTCAACATAATAAAGAAATTAGTCTTTTAAAAAAAATCAAAGAGAAAAGGATCCTGCGATAATTATTTTGGTTTTAAAACACATTTACTGCTTTGGTATGATGGATACACTAGGGAAACACAATAAAATAAATTGATTCAATAAAAGCTTAAATACAGAGGCAGACAAAGTGATGTTCATATTCCAAATCTGCTGGCTACAAGTTATGAAAAGTATTTCTAGACTTCTTTGTTTACACACATCAGGTGTTCTGCTGCGTTAAATGAACAACTTCAAAAATTACAAATTACCTCAAGGGGGAAAAGGAAGAGCTATAGTGTGAAGGCATAACCTGTAGAAGTCCTACACTAACAGAGCCCTTCATACCTCTCCCCCAGCTTCCCATCAGAGCCCCAACAATCAGTCTGTAAAACAACTCAAAGTCTCCCAAAGAAGTGCTGGTAACTTCTTTCCCACAGTAGCTGACAGTTGTTCCCAGATATGGAACATCTCTCAGTAACTAAAATTGCTGAGGTTCAGATGCCTGAACTGGTGCATTGGGCCACGGAGAGGAAAGGGAAGGATTGTGCCAGTAAAACACTTATGGAGCAGGTCCTATAGCAAAAAGTCCTAAAGATCCATCAGTCTTTCTGTTAAATATAGGCACAATCCTGCAGCTCATAGTTTTTAATTGCTACTCTAATACAGGATCTAAAATGTGATGATCTGTCTTGGTATTAGCTTTTGTTTTTTCTATTGCAGAAAGATACTGCTACTGAAACTTCCATGAAGACATGCCCTTAGGCTTTAAAAAGAGGTTATAGCTTACCTGAGTCTCACAGGATAGCACCAGTTTCCTAATCATAGTAAGTAATGGATTAGTTTTATTCTGCATTAGTGAGATCTCATCTGGAGTACTGTATCCAGTTCTGAACACCACACTTTAAGGTTGATGTAGTCAAACTGGAATGGGTCTAAGGAGGGTTTGTCCTGAGGTGGAATGAATACAAGGGCCAGCGGACACAAATTGGCTGCCAGGAGGAGAACACTTTTAAGTTGTTATAGTGGTGGCATTATCTCCATACAGCAATCCATTGTCATTTGCCACATTGTTTGGGAGTCTGGCTATGTGTAAACAGCCAACTTGGAGAACACAGCCGTCTCTGAGGTTATTCACACAATCAAAAACTGTGTTCTACTCAGGTTTGGGACTATGTGTGCTCCCAATTTTCGGTTGTGTGGAAGATAGGAGGAAAAGCTGGACAGCTTTTCTGCTTACCTTGCTTCCACAATTGGAAGCACACAAGCTCCCAAACCTGGGTGCAACACAGTTTTTGATTGTGTGAATGACCTCTCTATGTAGTACATGTCATGTGTGCACCAGCACTAAATTTCTTCCCACTATGTTCTCTCATATATGTCATTATTCAGTAAAATAAGCTGAATTTGTCCACTATAACTCCACAATGCTACACGAGTATGAGAATCCATTTGACTTACATCAGAAAAATCTAGAAGCGGGAGGAGGATTATGCTGTGTTTAGATTAGCCTCTGATCTGTCAGAATAAACACTCAAAAGAAGAACGTTCTCCTAACCTATGAAGAAATAAACGATGGAAACATTGGCTGTACATAAACACAATTTTTACACCCAAACAATTTGATAATGTAACATTCCCTGTGAGGCCAGTATTTTCATAAATTATGATCTAAACAGAGTCCTAGTCAATTCACCAAAAGATATCAAAATTATCCTTTTATTACAAGTGATCCAAGCATCCCCCTTGAGGCTAGGGCTATCAGAAAATATTTGCTCGTTTCCAAGCCAATATTTTTCCTACCCCCTTTTTTATGAAACTGTAACACATTTTCAATAACTTTTAGCTTTGCTATACACAACACCAAGTAATTTCCCAGAACTCTTGAAAGCCTGACATGCGAAATGATTCTCTAGTCAACTTGTGCATTATTAAGCTGAAAGGAGGTATGTAAGATCATTTGATCATTGAAAGCAGTGGAAAAACATTGGGAGCTTCAGGACAGATGGACGAACTTCAGGTCATATAAAACATTACTAAAGCTATATTTGAAGAAAGATGTGAGAGTGCCCTGGGTAAGACTACTTTGCGTTGCTAAGGAACGCTGAAGATGGATGAAATAAATTGTCTCAGTTAAACAGTGCCAACTCCAGCCCTTTCTGTTTATTTGCTCTATGTGTTTTTTTTGTACTGATTATTCATTTTAACAAGTACACAGAATAGAATTCCTCATTAAACCATTTAGAAAGGTAACAAAATGTATGAACACCATGTAAGTGCTTAAAAATAGCTAAGTTATGG
The DNA here is from genome assembly GCF_027244095.1 of Hemicordylus capensis. Classification (NCBI taxonomy): domain Eukaryota; kingdom Metazoa; phylum Chordata; class Lepidosauria; order Squamata; family Cordylidae; genus Hemicordylus; species Hemicordylus capensis. The sequence continues at coordinate 176,707,315 of NC_069657.1, forward strand.
AATAAGCACACTTCAGCGGCGGGGGGGAGAAAAGTTGACTGCCATTTTACTAAACACACAAAAGTTCAAAAAGGATTACAAGGATGGACTCTGTTAAACTATGGAGTTGGGGGGAGACATAATTTTAGGGGTTACATTACTGCTTGTACTGTAGCAGCTGGCTGCCTAATCAGATATCCTAAGGACAAAACCATGAACTGGGGAATAGAAAGACCGTGTAACAAATCTATTTTACATATAAATCATGCAAAAGTTGTAATACATGTGTATGGAGAAGCAACAAACCCTGAATGAGTCAAACTTAACTCCCCATAATAATGGTGGGAATGAAGATATACATATCCACTGACTGTTGATGACAAAATAAGGGGTTCTTACAACCAAAATATGTTAATGACTTATGTCCAAGGTACTGGTAAATTATTCCAGCTATCGTCCCAAAATTAGTTCATACTTCTTCCCAACGCTTGGGTCCTGAGCCAGCTCCCTGGGCAGAACGTAGCTCCTTAGGTGAATGATCTTATGTCGAATTCAGATATCCTACCAGATACTAACTAGTACTAGTTAGTATCCGGTAGGATATCTGAATTCGGAAGCCACCGGGTAGTGCAGGGGCACTATTGGAAGAGTGTAAATCTTTTTTTCTCCTGATGAAGCTCTGCATTTGCAGGAAGAAACAGGTTTATATAGCCTAGGACACCTGTTGAGCTATTGAATAATACCTTTTGGACATCTTCTGGATAGAGCACATCCAGGTTCAACACCTTCAGGATACAGATCATTCACCTAAGGAGCTATGTTTAGGGGTGTGTCCGAACCGGTCTGGAGGCCATTCTAAAGGCCTCCGAACTGTCCGGACCGGTTCGGACCTGGCTGGTGCGGGTCCGGGTGGGGGGTCTTCCTTTAAGGGCGGGAGGGCTTGCTTACCCCTCCTGCCTCTTTGCCCCCTCCAGCGCCCGTATTCTACTGTGTAATTGGGGCGCTGGAAACCAGCCGCCCCCCCCCGGGAGCGGATTAGGGCCAAAAGTAAACTACTGCCGCCGTCCCGCCCTCCCTCCCACCCGCCGCCCCCCCCCCCCCCAGTGCTCACCACATTGTTTTCCAAAAAGAGAGAAGCTCGCGAACAGAGCTCCTCTCTCGGCAAAGTCTCGGGCCCAACTGGGGCCTTGGGCGCGCGCGCGCTATAGGACGCCTGATGGAACTTCCGCCTGAGGCCCAGTCTACCCGCTGGGACGAGGCCGGGTAGACCGGGCCTCCGATCGCCGGAGGCCCGGTCCACCCAGCCTCGTCCCGGTGGGTAGACCGGGCCACCGGTGGAAGTTCCATCAGGCGTCCTATCGCGCGCGCGCCCAAGGCCCCAGTTGGGCCCGAGACTTTGCTGAGAGAGGAGCTCTGTTCGCAAGCTCCTCTGTTTTTTGGAAAACAATGTGGTGAGCACTCGGGGGGGCGGGTGGGAGGGAGGGAGGGAGGGACAGAGGCAGTAGTTTACTTTTGGCCCTAATCCGCTCGCGGGGGGGCGGCGGGGGCGGCTGGTTTCCAGCACCCCAATTACACAGTAGAATACAGGCACTGGAGGGGGCAAAGAGGTGGGAGGGGTAAGCAAGCCCTCCCCGCCCTAAAAGAAAGGCCCCCCTTCGGTGCCGGTCCGGACTGCTCCAGACCATGCACATCCCTAGCTACGTTCTGCCCAGGGAGCTGGCTCAGGACCCAAGTGTTGGGAAGAAGTATGAACTAATTTTGGGACGATAGCTGGAATAATTTACCAGTACCTTGGACATAAGTCATTAACATATTTTGGTTTGTAAGAACCCCTTATTTTGTCATCAACAGTCAGTGGATATGTATATCTTCATTCCCACCATTATTATGGGGAGTTAAGTTTGACTCATTCAGGGTTTGTTGCTTCTCCATACACATGTATTACAACTTTTGCATGATTTATATGTAAAATAGATTTGTTACACGGTCTTTCTATTCTTCAGTTCATGGTTTTGTCCTTTGGATCCGTGTCTCCTCATTTTTCTACATAATCAGATATCCTAGACAAAAAGCATTCACATCACAGTTCATATAACGTAGAGATTACTCTAGACAGAAACGAATGTAGAAAGTGGCCATCAAACATTTGAAAACAGGAGCACCATTTTGAAAAGTTTTTGTGACTGAGGAGTCATCATGGTCTATTTCTTGGTCCTGATGTCAACAGAACGTCTAGCTGTGCAATAGGTCTGTGAAACAAACAACTACAAAGAAACTCTATCAGACTTAAATTGTCCCTTGGCATTTGTTGCTGATGTGCTTGCCAGCAGGACTGTACCAAGAAAGCTGAAGTGGCGGAAAACTGTATAATATAAATTTATTTTTATTTTTAGAAGTACAGTATCTGTTGGTGATTTTTATTTGTTCAAAATGAACTACACAGTTAAAATCCAAAAGGCACTTTTAGATCGCCTATCTTTTCCTCCAAAGTTGGGTTTATATTGTAAAAAATGGATAATCAAAATCCAAATGTGGATTTTTATTAGAATCATTATATATTTAAAAGAACAGCTCCCCATTTTATATCCCTCACTGCAAATTGTCAACAGCAAAGCTGATGGCATGAAAATCTATGGGAATTCAGCTAATGTGAACCAAGAAACTCAATGCTTTGTTGATCAGCTTTGTTTACCAAAGATAGCTTAATTTAATTTATATCTAAATTTAACATGTAATCTGGAGTTTTAGCAATATGGAAGGAAGGAAGTTGTTCTAATAAGAACTAACCTGCCTACTTTCCTTTCACTATCCCGGCAACTGGACTAAATTTGGTCCAAATTGGTTAGGCAGTTCTCAAGTTAGCCCACTTGTGCCTCAAACGTGCGTGAGTCCACCATCTTGAATTGGAGTGGATATCATCACAAACTACGCATTTGAGGTCTCCCTAAGTGTACCTACAACTGTACCAAATTCAGTCCAAATCAGTTCCCACTTGCACCTCAAACGTTCATGTGTCTGCCATCTTGAATCAGGGTGGATGACATCATTACAAACTATGCCTTTGAGACATCCCTATGTGTCCCTTCATCTGTAGCAAATTTGATTCAAACTGGTTACACAGTTCATAAGTTAGACCAATTGCACCTCAAATGTTCACACATTCGCCATCTTAAAATTGGGGTGGATGACATCATCACAGACCATGCCGTTGAGGTGTCCCTGTGTGTCACTCACTAAAACTGTACCAAATTTGGTTCAAATCAGTAAGGCAGTCCACAGGTTATCATCTTGCACCTCAAATGTTCACATATCCGCCATCTTAAATGTGGGGTGGATGACATCATCCCTATGTGTCCCTACAGCTGCAGCACACACACATGGAATGTCAGATGATCTCATAAGCCTACTGGAAAATAGTCTAAAAACACATATGCAGCCTACTCTTATGCACGTTGACTCAGAAAGAAGTCTAACTGAACTCAATGGTATTTACTCACAAATAAGTGTGGATAAGGTTGAAGCCAAAGGTTAACATCCTGATTAACAGCGCACCAATGCTTCATGAAATGTGCCAGTACTGCAGGTGCAATTAACACCAGCACCCATGTGTATGTGGGGTGTGTGGGAGGTGAATTTCAACTAATTCCCCTTCCTGCAGAAACACTCTGTGCCACCTGAAGCGCTGTCGTGCAGCCTTCAGGGACAAATTTTGGGGCAACACAGAATACTCCTAGTAGGAGGGAAGATTGTCCAGTATACAGGTATGTTTTCAGTCTGAAAGAGCACTTATGGAACACTGGGAGAGCTCCAAAGTATTTACACTCTTGCACAAGAGCATCTACACTTCAGCAGTGGAGACTAACACTGTATGCATACTGGTGTTTGAAGTATGTACTCATTGTTGATCAGGGTGTCAATCAGTGTTCATATTAGATTATTTCATCATTGCAATTTTATCAGTGCGGTGGTGGATGTATCAATGTATGTGGAACTAAGTAGAAGAGGTGGGGTATTTTTCCTTTTTCTTTTCATGTCTCCCTCAATATAGGCATTCTATCTTGACCTTCCTTTCACTGGGCTGCCTGTTCAGGCCTTGGTGGCACCCAGATGGCTGCTGGAAAGCAAGCGCATGTATGTCTGGTATAACTGCTAGTATTTTGAGTCTCTCTTTAAAAGTGTCTTCTGCCCTCCCAATCTCCAGGCAGTGATTCAGTTTTAAATCTGCTTCTCGCAGCTAGAGATGTGTGAAGTGGCTCGAGATTGAGCTGGTTCATCATCAAATCGGTTCAGCTCGAGGGTTCACTCTTGAGCCAGATTGGGCCCAGTTCAGCTCAACCTTGAGCCAAACCCCCTTGGCCGGCTCAGAGACAGTTCAGGGGGAAAAAATATTTTTAAAACTCACTGCCGGGCCCGGGGTAACTTTGCTGCCTCCAAGGGTGCTGCCACAGGGGGTGTCTCTGAAGTTTCTCCTCCCCCCACCAGCCTCCCCCCAGGTTCAGCCCGTTTTGGGGCTTGAGCACGCAAATAGCCCATATGCATGCTCAGCAGCCTTCAAAATGGCTGCCAAGAGCCGGGAGAGGGCTCGAACCGAACTCGGCAAACCAGTTTTGTGCACATCCCTACTCGCAGCAATCACTCATTGAGCAACTGATCCCTTGGTCCACATACAATTCTATCCCTGATCAGATAGTCTGCTAGTGCTCCAAAGTTACAGCATGCAGCTAGTATCCTTAATGCAACAACATAAGCATATTCTAGACTCTTTTCAGTGCACTGTTGCCTCATAAAGAAACAATAACATTCAACTGTTTCATTGTGTTTAGGAATGCAGTACTTGCATCCATCTAGTGCCCTGAATGACTGTTCTAAAGTACAGCCTGTACTGAGACCAAGACGCCTGCAAATCTGTCTTCTCTTTTCTCCTATAAGGTAGCAGAGCAGCTTTACTTTATACGTTTCCTCCTCTCCCAGCAAAGTCCAGATACAGTTCAAACTCCTCTTCCAGTGCTTTCATGCCTGTGCTAGATTGGGTGCAGTAAAATCCAGTGGATATATTTGTTTAAGGCCATGTTCTGTGCTGCAAAAACCCACGCTGCTTTGTTTGTTCTTGCCTCTGCTGGATTACTTTTTCTAAACCACTGCCATCATGTTTCAGGTGGGGTCAGCACCCAAGGGTGTAGCAAGCCAAACCACTTCTAGGATCAATGCAGGAATAACAAGCATTCACAAAGTCTAAGAATGAAAGCAGTGGAAGACAGTGATGAGTTTGAAGGCTGTTTGGATGTCCTAAGCCTGACTTTCAGGTCACCAAATCCTGATGTGCATATTGTAGGGGATACTGGAGGAAATAGTACATACGCCACTACTGTTTGCTATTATGCTATAAGAACAAGCACTTCTGAGTAGCTGTTCACTTTTAGCAACATGCATGAACCATTTGCCACTGAACCGGTGCACCTCGAACCGGGTCAGTTTGGGGCTCAGTCACAAAACCAAACCAGGGATGGTTTGGTCCACAATCAAACTGGACCAAGTCCCATTCAGGCAAACCGGTTCGGCAGCAAAGGGGCAGTCAGACAGGGGCGGGGAAAGTTAGAAACATCTTTACCTAGCCAGTGCTGCAGCTGGCGTCACTGCTCACCCCTCCTGGTGCAGCCCCAAGTGTGTGCAAAGCTTTGTTTCTGAAGCCACATGTGTGACGGCGGCACAGTTCCAGCCTCTGCGGAGATACAGAGGCCATTTGCATGGCATACATGCATGCATGGAGGCCACCATGCAAATGACCTCCGCGCATCCTCTGAGGCCAAAACCATGCCACCGCCATGCAGACAGCGTCAGAAACAAAACTTTGTGCACGCTTGGGGCAAGCGGTGGTGCAAGCAGCCACTTAAGAACCTTTCTACCTCTCTTGCCACCCCTGCCTGACTTCCCCTTAACATGTCCTGGACCCCCACCCCTTTACTTGTAAAGGGGAATCCTCACCGGATTCTAGCAATGTGCACAAACCAGTTTGGCACCTCCTCTGGGAAGCATCGAACTGGCTCGGGCACCAGCGTTCAAACTGGCTCAACAGCAGGGAACGGTTCCCTTAAAAAGCAGGTAAGGAGCTCCTTATCTGCTCATCTCCACTGCTTTTTCACTGGTGGTGCCTGCTCTCCAAACGGCCATTAGGGACTGCAACACGGTTTTCTGTAACCTACGCACGGCCATGTGTGTGCCGATGGCCGCATGAGGAGGAAGAGGAGATGTTGGTCAGCAGGGGGGAGCCCTGACAGGCACCCCATCCCTGGGGCAGAGAAGGGGGGGAGAAGGCTCGATCCTGTTGCTGGGACCAGTGGGAGGTCCTCCTGACAGCCAGATCTTTTGTAGGGGAGGGTCCCAACTGGCACCCTTCTACCTATTTCTACTAGGAGAACTTAGGGAGGAGGAGAGGGATTGGGGCTCATGTGATGGTGGGGAGGTTTCTGGGGTGAGGGGGCTGTGGCGGGGGGCAAAGGAAGCAATCAGGTACTTGAGCGCATATGCTCTGTGCAGCTCAAGTTAGTTACATACATTTGCTTTGCAGGGTAACCTCCAATTTACCTTATTGCTTTTGTCATTGGGAGCAATCTTCATGTTTATACTTTTAATTTCCACTGTATGCTTGTACCACCGTTCAGTCTGTATTGTCCTGGTATTGTGAGGACATACCACTATGGTGCCAGACTCGGACCCTTATGCAATTTATTCATGCACAAGAGTGCCCCTATTTTCAATCATGAGAAGAATCCACCGTGAAACTGAATTTGCCAGCAATCCTATTTACACTTACCTGGGAGTAAGCATAATTGAGGACAGTGTACTTATTTTCAAGTAAACATGCATAAGATTGCACTGTCTGTTATACAGGTTGGAAGCCACAAAAGGGTGACAGCAGCAAGCACTGCTACACAGGGAATTCTAGAAAGTGCATGGAAGACTGATTGACTATGCAAGTATTAACTATGCCAACACAGTCCAGGGTCTAACACCACTCTCTGGAAGATTGTTCACCTCCTAAAGCAATTCTGCTAGTAGGTTGTTGTTTTTTTTCATTCAAGATGAAACAATGATTTCAGTGAGGATTAAAAAAAACCCCAATGGTTTAGGCCAGGCATTATAAATATGACATAGTGAGTTAGTTGGCTTGGCACTACATGAATGACACCTGTGCTTGCATGCCCCCTTGTTTCCCATTTAGCAACAAACCATACATTGCTTTTCCATCTGAACTAGACAACCTACAGTTTGCACAAAACACAGTATGTACAGTTCCAATGTAACAGCAAACTACGGTTTGCCACTAAATTGGAAGGGAAGTAGGAAGAGGGAGCAGAAAAGGACTCGTTGGCATAGCATCAAACTATGCTTTGGCATCTGAACCAACATATACTGTATGTCACATATATTGTGCAAAGTAGAACTAAGGCATTTCCTTTCCATTTTATGATGACATGACTAGTATTTGCTTCTAAAAGTTCTCGGCATTTATTCTTGAGTGAGCTTGCTTAGCATCCGTACATATGGAGGAGATACCCAAACAGAAATCTTGAATTTCACAACTGCTCCCCTAGTTCTAAGCCAATATTTATCCTGTAGTGCAAATGGCTAGTGGGCTGCATAATTAAGTAGTATGAAGGCTTTATTTAACTGCACAACAATATGCTTTGTTCCCAACCAATTAGAAAATTTGAAATTGGATTTAAATAGACAAAATTCAAATTTAAAATCTACTTGTTGTAAGTCGATATTATGGCTACACGTGGCAAATAATTTTCCTCTAAGTCTGGCTGTACAGCCTGAGGCACACTGGGTAATTGAATACTTTCTCCATTCAATAAATAAGCAACAATAACTGACAAATATACAGATCTTAAACATCTACACTAGCATATCTGTCTGCAGTACTGAAGTAGCATCATAGTTTGTGATATGGTACAAAAAGGCATGCCCTATCCTAAGGATCTATAGTACAAGAGACTACTATGCATTCTTCTAATATATTATGCATGCTCTATTTTTTTTTAATTGCTTTAAGTACTCAGTCTTTAGGAATAAAGGACACTTGTTGGCTATGGTCCCATTATCTCAAAATTACCAAATGGTGGTATTATTTTGTTTTTGTTTTTTGAATTGTTACATTTGTATACCACCTTTCATTAAAATAATCTCAAGGAAGTTTACAAGATAATTAAAAATATATAAAACTAAAAAAACAGCACAATAAAAATTAAATTTAATTAAATCTAATTAAGTTTTAAAAACATGTACAAACAAAACATGTTGTTTGTAATGTGCTTACACACAATGCAGTCTTACACAGAGCTGAGTAGGACTTACTTCTGAGTAAGCATACTTAGGACTGTGATGTTAATATCCTAAATAATTCCCTTCAAAACTGTGTCCAGTCCACCTATGAGAACACAGAACACTCAAATGCAGTCTCTCAATGTGTAAGTTTTTGCAGTAAGATCTAACATGGCCATCTGTTTTATAAAAAAACGAATAGATTAAATTAAGAAGAAAGCTAATAGTTTTATGCAGAAGTGAGACTAATTGTTTAAGCATTGCCAGTAACAATGATCAGGGCCATGTAACCTTACAAGTATAAATCATATCCAAAAACAAAAGGAATTTATGACAACAGAAGCATTTTTCCTTTAAGGGAAGGAGGGAGGTTAAGTATAAGATCAAGACAGGAAATTGTTCTTGTTAAGCTGAAAGATCATGTAATTGTTTATTTGGGGAAACTCTGATTTACCTTAAACTATGTGCAAGGTTGGAATGAGAAGGTCAGTGTGTATTAAATTGCAGTCCAGTAGACAACTGAGGTCAAAGGCAATTTTTTTTTAGAGTTTACATTATAAAGACCTCAGGCTTTTGTATTCACAAACTATGGCTAAGATCTTCCCTGGAGGCATCTGACTCTACAGCATGTAAACCGTATAAAACAACGTGTCAAGCTAGAAAGAGTGTTGAAGGATATTAATTTAGAGACTTTTACATGTTGTTGGGTCAAAACAGAAAGCCAAGGTTGCTTTCAGTCTTCCTACAAAACCCCTTGAGCGGCCCAACAAGAGTAGTTGATTTGGACCGGGAGAACTGTTGATGGGTCAAGTCTAGAAGACATTCACGCTGGGTGGCCTTGAGCAAATTACTATTCTCAGACTCCATTCCCCAAGGAAAAAATAATCTTCTTCCTTATACAGTTTCTGAGAAGATAAAAGGAGGAGTTTGTATAAGCGTTTTACACTGTGGGAACAATTCAGCTCCTCTTGTATATTTGTGTGTACCATAGCTGACATCAGTGTATTAACCTGAAGCTTGAGGGCGGAAATGGACTCTATTTTTTTAAAAAAAGTTGTATCCTGCCTTTTTAAGTGTATAACTTGGTATAAAAGGAATACATAAAGTACATATAATCTTAACGTTCAGGATAGCAGTCAGAAGATGCAATTTTTCTTAAAATGTGAAGCAATCTAAGTAAGTCTATTTGATATTCACACATTTATTTTTACTTTCACATCTCTTCTGCAGCAATATGGTTAAGGTGTATATTAAAGGCATTTACTCTGAAACATATCTATTGAAGCCAACACTAAAAGTTCTGCATTTATTTTACTAAAGCTGTGTATGATCTGCACTGAACAAGTCCTCTAATGGTTCTTGAAGGCTACTAGGTTAATAATCCAGAGCTGAAAGGAAAAAAGATTTATCTTGTATGCTTCCAAAATCCTCAGGCCCAAAGTAATTTAAAATATTATAAGTACACAATTTTTTAATATATTTCCAAAATATCTGGAAATGATTTTATCCTTAAGGACACATAACCAGAACACCTGTAGGGCATAAGGGAGGTACCAGCAGACTCAGGGTAACCCAGAGATACATCGGGTTTCACAAAGAAAAAACTGGAGAATGAACTAAGGGGGCCAAAACCACACACACACACACACACACACACACACACAGTGTAACTCAATGGAGTAGAATGTTTGCAGACTCAGAGGGCACTTAACAGAAAACAAATGGAAAGAGCTAATAGAATTTAACAGTGGTGGGGAAAGGAGGTCCTGAACAAAAAGAGCAGGACATTTCTCAGCTTGAAGACAGTCACAGCCCCTTCCGTTTCTGAGGGGGGGGGGGAAGGTCTAACTCTCTTAAGTTTTCTCACCAGCCATTTCACAGCCTTGTGTTTTGGAGGGGGGAGGTGTGACATATTTAAGCTCTTGGTATGTATGGGTTAATCCCCCTAAAATAATGTAACAGCTACAGAATGTGTGTGAACTCTCCTGAAGAACTAAGTGTTCATCCTCTGATCACTGTATGTGCACACATACACAGAGTCACCCAATAAACTAACAACATTCACCATCAGAAATAAGCTATTCCGCAATGACTTTCCCTCCCTGCAACTTCAGCAAATATTGATTTTTCGTCAGCTGATTCCACAACAGCCCTTAAGTCTTGAATCTTTAGGGCGGGATGAAAAGGAGCTGGGACTAAGCACCAGTGCCCTCCCCATAACTCCCCCGCTTCCCACAGAAAACAGAAAAAATATAAGTTGCATATGAAGCAAGACCTAAGTTAGAGTAGGGATTCCCGTCTTTGTTGCTCTGTCACCAAGCTCAGCCACAGCCTCAAGTGCACACCATACACACCAGGGATAGACTACAACATTTCGTTGCACATCCATCCTTGTGGACTTCTAATACCCTAAACACAGCTTCCTGACTACACTCAGAATTAGATCCAAATCTGTGGCAAATTTAAGGTCTCAATCGCAAAATTTGCCAAAATAACAGTAAATGCAGGAGTGGGTTAAAGGAGAGGATCGGTAAATCGAGGGGTGCTTAATCTGTGCCTCTCATTCTCCCTTACAAGTGCTTCCCACCAAATACAATTCTTTCCACAGCTAATCTTATTTCAATTTTAGAGCCCAGGTGGGGAAATAAAACTAAAACTGCTGGGGAGAGACATTTCCTGGGAAGAATCAGTGTGCAGGTTAGGCAGCACTCCCACGAGTCATTTCTTCCCCTGCTAAGTGTCCCACCCAACCCCACATTTGCCATTACCTTTAGCAAATGTGGGGCTGGGACCTCACATCTGTCAAGATAAAGTCTAGTTTGAACCCGCTCCCATCCACCAATTCTACACTGAAAATGCCTTTCTGCACACCACCATGCTACAAATGCCATGCTTCCTTCATAACATCTATAAGGATCATTCGCCTATTCCATGTAACATCTCAAAATGAGATATAGGAACCACTGTATATCCAATATCTGGCATCATGCCTCTATTTACATATTGTAAATAGCTTTATCAGGATAATATTATAAGTATTAAATAACTAAAATCTAGCTGCTGGTATCAGGACATTACTTTCAAGTGTCTGTGTAATATCTGAATTTTCATATATCTATAAACAAAACAAGTCTGTGCCTTTTGGAAGGGTGGTATAAATTTTTTAATAATAAATAAATAAGTCTCACTACATAAAATGAGAAACAAAAATTCTTTGTGAGTTAGGTTTTAAAGATCAGCCAAAACCTTCAACATGTGAGTATCCTATTCAGAGTTGAGTTTATAAAAACACAGTTCTCATCTGTCTCATCTCTATACAGCTGCTATAACCTATTATGTTCTCTTGTAACAGGGCATTTCTTTGCTAAGAAAAATAAATCCAACGCTAATTTCCTAATAGAAGGAACCTTCAAAACAGCTAAATGTCCAGCCATTTCTATTGTTCCACATCTAGACTGGTTTTGAAGAAATCAGAGGCCTATAAGGACCAACTCGGCTGTTTTTAAAGTTCAGACACATTTATGGGTGATTAGTTCTTCTGTTTTTGTGGGAGGTAGGTGGCTGAATATTTGAACTGGCTGAGAAAATCATAAATACATCCAGATCAAGTTTCTTTAGATCTTGGTAGTTTGCTAATAAAGATTTAAAGTCAATGATATTTTTAACTCCCTTCTCAACAGCTGATGCACAAACAAAATCAAGAAAATCTTATTGAACTGTATGCTTAGGCATGAACCAGTGCAGAGAAATCACAGAGAAGTGCCTAGCTCAAATGTCCTCTAGAGAGAAATCAGCTTAGAAACAGCATACAATACATCTGACACTGATGCTAGTGCAAGGCGTGAGTAGTCAACACATCAAACTAAAAACTGTATTTCATAGTAACCTCCCTCCCAGATGCAAGAACAGCTTGTTGTTTTTCAAGCTATACATTATCCCAGTCCTATACGCTTTCCTGACAGAAAACCTAGACTTTCAATACAAAGCTAGTTCTAAAATGTAAATCCAACAAAGGTCCCTAAAACCTTGGATCCTAGGTGATCTATAACATGAACATAAGATTTACAAGTCAAAAGGTTTACAGAAGGTGCAAGGATTCTTGCACCACAGACACTACACTGACGCTACCAAAGAAATACAGTAGTTCACAATAACGCAGCTGCACCTATATCGTTGGCAGCAAGCAATGTCTTAAAAAAAAATTAAAAAGCAGGAGAAGAACTTGATGGGGCTGGGATGGCAAAACCAAGTACATTCCAATCCACCTCACACACAGAGGTGCTCTTACCCCTGGACTTCCGGGCCGAAGTCCAGGGCCTCCACAGCCCCTGGGGGCACCCAAATCCCCTTGAGTCTGTCCCAGGTGGTGTGGTTGCCCAGCTGAGCATGATGATGCTTAATTTGCAGAGGAGGGGGGCCTCCAAAGGCCTTTAGGTCCAGGCTCCAAAATTATCTAGGTGCATCTCTGCTCCCACAAAGCCCAGTGCCATGACCTTGCACCACTACAATTATGAAACACTGGCTGATATCCAGAGCGGAGTGCTGGTGAGTAGACTAAAAGCACTTCCAGACTAACTTCACTAGTGCCCCAGGTAGGGACAAATTTTTGACGACTTCCTGTTCCCCATGAAGCCCTCTGCACCTGAAGGGCACACATATTAACCAGCAAAATATCTACAAGGAACAAGATATTATCTTGCAGCAGTGCAGCACCAGCCTTTTGTAAAGAACAATAAAACAACACATAACTCTAGTTTCAGTTCTGGCCACAACAAACTTTACATTAAATATATATATAAACATTAACACACACACGTTATAAAAGTTTGAGTGGCAGTGTATTTGAAGCAGCTATTACTTTTAATGGGCACCCTAAACCTGGACTTCTATGCAATTCTGTTTCACTCCTGCTCTGTTTAAATTCCAAGACACATTAATTGTACTAGTGTTGAATATACAGTATCCTAAAACTGGAGATGGAAAGTAGAGTAAAAAAACAAATTTTCATGAAGGATTTTTAAGGAAATCAATAAAAAGAACCCTGATCAGCAACAGTGACATCCAGAATAGATGTAGGCTGGTAGAAATTTGAGAGAGAGTTTTGATTGAAACACAAATTGAGAAGAAACATAAATCCAAGAACAACTTTTACATCTGAATTTGTCCCCATTATGCTTTTCAAAGCTAGCTAAGATTATACCGACATGTGAAAATATACTTTCCCTCTATCACACAGTCTAAGCTTCTGAGGAAGAAAATGTACATTAGAAGCGAGGAGAAAGAATTGGGGAGAATTCATTCCACTTCACGTCTTGAAAGCTCTAATTAAAATTCAATATTGCACTTTACATATGGGTTCTTATATGAAACTCCTGTCATGGCTAAGGCTTAAGGTTAACCAGGTTAATAGAGTCCAATAAAACAACTCTATTGAATTATATCAAGCCACTGTAATACACCAGGCTGCAATCTGCTTCTCCTTTATTCCTGACCACTCACTAAGATTTGAGTCAACAATGTGTGGTTAGCATCCAAGAACTATTTATGTGTAGGATAGAAACTTCCAAACGCCACCCCTCTTCCCTTGAAGCAAGTGCATATATTTACACCTCAAATATTTCCGTCCAGTCTGCTATTCCCATTGTCACAGCGTTATGTGTTAACAGATCTGCGCACACTTGCCAAGTATCACTCAGTTGAAACGGAGACACTCCCCTCAATATGGATTCATTTTAAGAGGGTTTTTTTCTCTTTTAGCATCAGTCTCCTATCCATGAAGGATTTTATAAACTTAAATCTATTTCTCTAATTTTAAAAAAGTATGCCATGCTTGCTTGAGTTGCAAAATAATCACTACATATACATGAATGAAAATTATATACCATTTCATAACTCAATAAGCCTTAAAATTTTGTTTGTTTGCAGTACAATTACCTGCATGTTTGAACCATAGCTGGGGCCTAGCTGGTTCACATTTGCTTGTAAGCACATCAGACGACATAATGAGGGAGGCTCAGCTGTTGTGCACGCGAGACAGGGCCTTCTCAGTCATTGCCTCCCGACTTTGGAATGCTCTCCCGGCGGGCATCCACTCCTCAATCTCCATCACAGTTTTTAGAAAGCAAGAAAAAAATGGCTTTTTACCCAGGCTTTTAGATGGATGTTGGTTTTTGTTGGAGCTGCTTTGTATTTTATGGTTATATTTTGCATATTTTTAAACTTGTAATTAGATTTGTATTTTTATATTCCATTTTAATATGTTTCCTGTGTTATTTTTATAGTCTTATATTGTTTTAAATGTTTGTAAACCACCTTGGGATTTTTTAATGAAAGGTGGTATATAAATTTAACAATAAATAATTAAATCCTGAGCATCAGCAGTAGATCCCCTCCTACATCAACACTCTGACATTGATGTTGATCAAACACCTGTACCCAAACGAATAGGGATGATCTGTCATGGAAATTATTTCAAGGGCAAAAAACCCAAACCCTGCACACAAGCCAGTGGAAGGATCTGCTTCTCACCAAGTATGCTGGGACCAAAACCTATGAATGTGTGCCAATACATGGCTCAACATACCACACACCATTTAGCCAGCTACATGTCAGAAGAAGAAACATGATGCGTAAACAGAGTTTCCCAAAGGTTTCTTCTCTTTCCCTTTTGGACAACCTAATCTACAGTACAGAAGAGTTATGGTCCAGAGTAGAGTTTTCATATTCTGAATACAATACATCATAGATAGTTTTCAGACTGCCCCATTTACTTTAAGAGGGAACATACATAAATGGGCACACATACTTTGAGAGCACATGCAGCATATTCAGGAATATGAATGTATAGACTTAATAGGGGTGGGGGAAGAATGGGGTTACAGTATGCCAGCTGGCAAATTTGGCTGATATGTGAATGCACATCTCTATTCCAGAGAAGATGTGAACTAAAATCTGGGTGTGAAAAACTTCCAGGTAGGGGTAGGGAAGACTCCTGCCTGAAACCTTGGGGAAGTCACTGCCAGTAAGTGCAGACAGTATTGACCTAGATAGACCAATGTTCTGATTTAGTATAAGGCAATTATATCCTACTAGTCTATATTTTTAATATGCAAATATGGGGGAAACATTAAACACTCTGAATCATAACAGCACAACTCGGACCAATCTTGTGTGTTGTGTGTGCAGACTCAGTGGATCCATCCACTTGATGAGAGTTCAAAAGTTGTGGGACTGAACCCAGCAAAAGTTGCACAAGCCACCTTCAATCAATTTCTTGCAGCACTAAAAGCTGCTGGGGGAAAACACACTGTTCTAAGCACACACTGAGCTGGTTATCCAGCAATCAGTCACTTCAGCATGTGCACCCAATCCTGTCATGTGAATTGGTCCTCAATGAAATGGAAACTTGTAAAGTTGCAAACACTGACTGCTCCACTACAAGGACTTTTGAGAGCTTTCTGCTCTCAAATCCTCTGGAATAGCTTATGCAACAAATAACTGAAGAATCATGACAGTTGGGAGGCAAAAAGTTTACATCCCCATTATTTAGGGGTGGAAAGCATCCTATTCCAAAATGTCGTTATATGTCCTGAGGAGCCATGACATCAGACAGGAGACAAAAGTGGCGTCCAGCTCCTTCTACCCTAAACACAACATAGCACCGACCACACAACTGCAACTTTGCCTTCAACAGTAACCCTTAGGTAAACTACGATCCTTGCTAGGGAGACATTAGCTTTGTTTCAAAACTCTCCCTTCACTCTCTTAGTGCTTCTGTCTCCAAAATAAGCCATGCAAAGACTCAAGCTGCCATGAAGTCGAACCTTCTGACCTGGAAGCTTTTGTCTCCAATGTATGCACGGAAAAGGGAATCGAATAATTAGAAGCACTCTGCGCATGCTCTGAAGCATTCTTTATTATAACTGCAGCTGCACCAGGGCCTACCACTATAAACAGGTCGACGGATCAAACTCCAGCCGGCAACAGAACGTCGCCGAAAAGGGGAAATCCTACAGGATTCCGAGAGGAACCCCCAGCGCTACGAGGCCTGTGCTATATATAATGCCAAGGAAGGCCTGGGCGGGCGAGAGGGCGGGTGGCCACGCCACTTCCCGAGCATCGCCTCTGACGATAGGAACGAGCTGCACACTTTCCTGCAACTCTCTGGCCTTCTTTCATATGCAGATCTATTCAAATAGCGCATTCCGCGGCCGCGTCTCCTTTCGCACACGGAGTTCGGGAAGAAAAGGCGAGAGCGCTGACAGCCCAGCCCGATTCTGCCCGCTCCTGCTTGGCTCGCCAACACACCAGAGCGAGCTGCAGTGGCTGCTCTCTAGAGCGCCTGCAGCAGGAGCTGGGATGGCCCTTCCGCCGGCCGGCTGCTCTGCAGAGCTGCCTGGACGGGCTGAGGCTGCCTAGCTAACGGAGCCTGCTTGTCTTCTTCTTCAGCATCTCCTCCTCTGACCCGCGGCGCCAAGCAGGCAAACGCGCCCTGCGTCCTCCCCGCGCACGGAGCCTTCCCCTTCCCGCCCAGCTTGGCGCTTTGCACGGCCTCGGCTCCTTCCCCCACCCAGAGGGAACTCACCTCCTCCTTGTTGGTCGCTGCTTGAGGCCGTCAGGAGCAACGCGCTGCCGTCCCGGCTCCACCCTCCTTCTCCGCCCCGACGAGGCAGGAAGAGCCTGAGCCGAGCCCGGGCACGGCAGCTCGGCTTCTTTCTCTTTCGCGCCTCGTGGCTGGTTGCTGCAAGTCCTTTTTTGCGCGCTGGCTTTGCCTTTCTCTTGCCCCGCAAACGGTGGCAAATAACCTACTTCCCGGAGGCTTTGCTGGCCACGTTTACCCAGAAGTCGGTCCTGTTGGTTTCAATGGGATTTGCTTCCAAGTGAGTAGGCTTAGGGGCTACCGTTTCTAAGTTTAGTAGGGGAACGTGAGCTAATGTACTGGAAAGAGACGTCGCCTATTTCACAGCAACCAACGCAGCTTTATGGATCGTTTCGTTGTTTGAAGGTTTGCCGTTAACCTCGTCCCTGTGGAGCATCGTGTGCTATGATCACAATCCAGGATCAGATTGTTCGTTTATAATGGACAAATCTGGAATAATTTTAAAAACAAACCACAAGATCATTCTATGTTAACAAAACTTAGGAGGATTAAAAAAAAAAATACCCTTCCGTCATAGACCTTTTTAACTACTCTGTGTATATAAATGGGAGAATTGTGTGTGAGAGAGACTAACTAGATGGCCCATTCAGATGATACTTTCAACATGTGATTAGATTCCTTTACACGTGCACAAATAATCATCCGAATGCAAAACCACACATTCTCTACCCTGTATTTAAACACTAGATGTAATGTAGGATTTAGAATGTGGGGTACTCATTATCGTGATTAGATGATCATCGGAATTACAATTATCCACCCACCCCCACCCTGCTTAACCATAAAATTTGCATTGTAAACAGAACAGAGCCCAGGATTAGATCATCCAGTTACGTAGGCGGGACTTACTTTGGGCACAATCTTTTTCCTCCCTGCCTGAGGTGGAGAGTTGTGAGAGAGTTCTTTTAATCTCTGCCACACTGACAGGTGGAATAAGTAAGTGCTGCTTACAAGTTTCACCCATTCTCTGGTATAAAAGAAATGTGGAGAAACTGTGTGCACCTATGTGTTTGAGTTTCAAACATGAATTTTTACTCACAGCCCTGTTCCCTTATCTTCACTCTCCCACTTAAGCCCCTTCAGTCATATACACACACCTGCATTTCTCCCTGCTGGGATCTGTCTGACAGCGTTTTGCCCAGGAAGATCCTAGGCAGCTTGGGGGCAAAGGACAGGCAGAGAAGTTGCAGAAGGAGAGAGCCCAAGGTGAGGTGGAGGAAGCCAGACCACAAGGCATGTCCCTTAAGGCACAGGGGTCACTCAGGGTCGCAGCGTCCATTGTGTGAACGGGTTCAAAGAACGCTGGGCCGCCATGCCCCTGTGTCTGATGTCAGGCGCAAGGGGCATGGCAATGATAGAAAATGGTTGTGTGCCCCATTTTGAAGTAAATTTCTGCAAGCGCTGGGCTCCCAGTGTGGCTTCTCCCTGCTTGCAAAGGCAGGGAGAGGCATTTCTAGCCAGGCTTGGAGCTTGCTCAAACCTCACAAAAATGGAGCCAGCGCCGAGCTCCCAGCCTGGCTGGAAATGCACTGAGCTCTCAGTCTGGCCAGGAACTCCATTGCTTGCTCCCTTTGCAAGCAGGGAGAAGCCATCCCAGACACTCTAGGAGCCCAGTACTCGCTGAATTTTACTTCAAAATGGCGTACACAGCCCCATTTGCTATCGTCGTCACGCCCCTTGCGTCTGACATCAGACATGGGGCGTGGCTGGGATGGCGGGGGCCAGCAGTGGCAGCCTGAACAAGAGCTGCTGGTGTCCTCCATATCCCAATGGGGGTCACCCCTGGTCCCTTGCCTTCTCTTCCCCACCTTATAGCACCCCACTTACAGCTGCAAAAACTGTCTTTTCATTCTCCAGCAGAAATCTGGGGTTGTGGGTTTAGGAGCTGTGAGGCTTCTTTCCTATAAAAAGGTGTTTCCCAGTTTGGAGTTTATGATATTGCTATCTAACTATAGCTGTCTGGACCTCACTCACTCACTGACATGAACCTCCCACCCAGACCAACACACAAAAGACCAAAACATCTCTCTAGTTTTTGCAAGTATATTCCAGACCTTGCCCAGACTATCAAAAAAGCCCAAAACAACCCCGCCCTCTACAAATTCATTACTTTCCCAGAAATTGTGGGGAAACTCCCATCGAAAAACACAAAGAATGACACCTCATAGAGAAAGTAAAGGCTAGAATCACAGAGAGAACTAAGAGGATATTTGGAAGAATGCTTGTAAACTGAAAGCACTTTTACATATATATATATATATATATATATATATATATATATATATATATATATACACACACACCAAGGATGCTGCCTGAGATATCAATTTAACCTGTGTACTTCAAGCTAAAAGGCAGGTCAGCATGTTCCCATAGAAGACAAAGGAGCCAAAACTCTCAATTCTGCCTTGGAAAAGAATTGCATCTCAACAGCTGATTACCATGCATGACTCTGTCATTTTATGTACTTCTATCTATGGAAAGGTGCTGTGTTTGAAGCAGGAAACGCAACAAGGGAAGCCTGGGAACCATAGGGAGAGGGAAGTGATAGGCCTGCATCTGTGAAAGGAACACCCAGTAGGATTCTAAACACATGATTGTAAAAATACACTCTATCTACATTGGTCTGTTCATCTGAATCTGTTTTCCAAGTGGGTATAAAAAAAACTACAGCTATACTAAAAAAAGTATTAAAAGTATCATCTGAACTGGCCCCTAGTAGCCGAGATAAGAGTTAACTAAATAGATATGTAGGAACAATCCTTTACTCTCTGTAGAACAATCTCTGTCATTCCCCAGCCATCAGAATCATAGAGGACAGACTCATGCTTCTCTGGGCAGGAATCCAGACAAAGTTAGTCAGGGTTAAGCACCATTAAATAAAATATGACTAACTTTAGTCCTGTTAACGTAAATGGGACTTTTTCATGATTAAGTCTGAATCTTACCCACTATTTCCAGCTGAACAGAATGCCCTATAGCAGTGATTTCCACTATTTTTCTAGCAGGGACATTTTAGCAATAGTAATAGCACTTACATTTATATACCGCTTTATAGCCGGAGCTCTCTAAGCGGTTTACAATGATTTAGCATATTGCCCCCAACATTCTGGGTACTCATTTTACCGACCTCGGAAGGATGGAAGGCTGAGTCAACCTTGAGCCCCTGGTCAGGATTGAACTTGTAACCTTCTGGTTACAGGGCAGCAGTTTTACCACTGCGCCACCAGGGGCTGCTTGGCAAAAGACCAGTTATGGTGAGAGCCATTTCCCACCACACTGACCACTAGGGTGGTACTCTGCTTCTCTCAGTACCAGGGATGGCACTTTAAGAGAAATTGAGTCCCAACAACCAATGGGCTGTGTCCATCTTTCCTCGCCGTGAGCACTTTGTTTGCCAGCTAAGTGCTTTCTCTCCCTCGCTCAGAACAAGCGAGAGGAGAGGAGAGCTGGTCTTGTGGTAGCAAGCATGACTTGTCCCCATAGCTAAGCAGGGTCTGCCCTGGTCACATATGAATGGGAGACTTGATGTGTGAGCACTGGAAGATATTCCCCTCAGGGGATGAAGCCATTCTGGGAAGAGCAAAAAATTTCAAGTTCCCTCCCTGGCTTCTCCAAGATAGGGCTGAGAGAGATTCCTGCCTGCAAGCTTGGAGAAGCCACTGTGAAGACAATACTGAGCTAGACAGACCAATGGTCAGACTCAGTATATGTCAGTTTCCTATGTTTCCTAAGAGAGAAGTCACTGTGTGGAATGTTTATGAACATTCCAACTATTCAGAAGTTGAAAGAAACTGAGGTCTAGATTGCTGAAGGAGCTGTTAGCAGGAAGTGGTGCAGGAAGGGAGGAGGCAGCAACAAAATATTTTGTTTATAAGTGCTGGGGAAATGGGGATCTTCCCAGGTGCTGACTTTTCAAACATGGGCCCACCATGGCAATCATGATCCTTCCTATATATGGTACTGCAGTCTATCTATCCTGCACTAGGACTATCATCATGGCCATTATGGGGGAAGCTTCTGTTGTGGAGGTACTGTGAGCCCTCAATCCAGTAACTCGTTTCTGATTAAGACTTATTCTGGTCCCTAGCAAACACAGCTCTTTCAAAGCCTGAAGTATGTGGTAGGTGGATACATCATTGTCACACTCCCTTTGTGGCAACATTTTGAATAATCAAAAGCCTATTTTTGCTGAGTTTTCCTCTCTTTTCTCTCTCTTTGGAATAAGTGCACCACTGCTTTCCAGTGTCAAGCACACCCTCCTACAGTGTTTTCTACATGCATCTGATGAAGTGGGCTCCAACCACAAAAGTTTATACCACTACACAAAAGCTGTCTTTGTCTTTAAGGTGTCACTGGACCCTTTGTTATTTTCATGAACAGAATTCACAATAATCTAAAGAGTAACACAACATCACACTTTGTAAGACAGAAACAGATGTTGCCTTGGAATCTTATTGCTCTTTCATCATACCTATGCAAAACTGAGAACTGCAGGGAAAATATTTCCGAAACAAATATATATTTGCATATATTACTTTGATTCTATAAGGCAACAGAATAACTCTAAAAATTACCTCAGACTATTTGGGGAGGAGGTGGTAGTTTGAGGAAGACGCTTGCTTTTAAAGTATTTCTCATTCTCATGTGTTTCCTGCTATCCTTCAGAAGTGGAAGTGCCAAAATATCACAAGACAGGAGTTCCTACTTTTTTTAAAAAAGTGGAAGCAGGAAGTATTCAATAACTGTATGAAAATAATAATTCTTTGTGTTTGCTGTATGGCCCTTGGCAACCATTCAGCCAAAAACTTATAGGCTTTCTTTATGTCACTTACCACACAGGAAAGTCACCCATTAGATACAATTTGGAGACAGTTTGGTATGCCCTTGTCCTCATAAACTCAAGATGACTGATCTTCAGCCCCTAATGTTTTCTGGCTTGTGCCCACTGAAAATTATCTTCTCAGAGCTATTAACAAAGCAAAAGAAATGATAGCAAAAGGGCTCACAATCTAAAAAGTCTGATAATTTTATTTAGTTATTTATGTCAATACGACATATCTCATTTCCCCCTGTTAAAAACTGGCACAATGCAACTCACAATATGAGACAATAAAACAGAATAATGTGCAGTCCTACTGGCTGGCCTCCAGTGATGTAGTTGCAAATTCAGAAGTGCAGGCAGGCACTCTCCATGGCAGTCCCCATGGCCATGCCCATCCCAACAGCCAGAGAAGCCAAGACATAGCAGCACTCCATCCCTGCACGTTCCTGCTCTGCAGTCCTGCTGACATCCAGTGAACAGTGGTGCAGTGAACAAAGATGCACCCACACCACGCAAGAATATCACATAGCTGAGCAAGTGTCCAAAGTTGGGCAATCTCTTAAACTCTTGGTCTGTTTCTGCAAGTGTTGTGCTCACACAACAATGATAGTGGGTAGGTTTGTATCATTCCCTGAAATATATACAAACTGAGGAAGAGGTTTTACAGCAGGAGGCATGCCATAGGTTGATTCAACACCGTTGAATCAGTACAACACTAATCTGGAACACAAACTTCCAACTTAGCAGAGCTAGCTACTGCAACGTGCTTGCACTAGTGCAGCATTAGTTTGTATTTAAGCCAGTATAGACAATATGGGCTGGTTCCACAATACCCACGGTGCCAGGGAGATATTAAATTCACAAGCCATGTGCTCTCCCAATTCCCAGTTGTAAGAACCCAGAAAGTTTCCGTGATTTTGGTTTGGCATTGCACCAACCCAACATTTAACTAGGATCAGCAACCCTAGATGAAATCCCAGTTTACCATGTGTGGTGCCAACCTAAAATAACTGAACATTTCCAGGTTCTTAATAACCAGAAGTTGGGAGCACACACAACTTGCAAATGTCCTGTTTCTCAGTTCAGAAGCATGACGCTGGTCATGAGAACTTGCCCTTTATAAATATAAAGTATAACGCCAATCTGACCATCATTCCTCACAGTACCTTGTGAGTACACCAAGTTTATTAAGAACTTTTGCAAACTGTACCAGTGACAAGAATGAGACAAAATGTTCAATATATCTGTAAAAAGTATGTTATTAAGTGTGCTTAAGGCAACACTTCCACACTTACCTGGAATTAAGTCCCATCAAAATTGTGAGACTTCGATTGTGCTGATCATGATTATGACCATAGAATCGTGCTGTTAGTGATTGGATTTGTTTTCATTCGTTTCTTTATCGTGTTTTTCAGAAATACCTATTAATTTTTAGTTTAGTTTCTCTGCCTCATTCTGAGAGGCAAAATAGCTAGAGCTCCCATGAAAAGTCCAACGTAGAGCATTCAAGTGCAAACGGTTTGTGGTCATAAGCTTCTCTTGGGGTCCTGTGGATACAATACCATTTTCTAATTGGTCATCAGGCTGTAGACAGATATTGTAACAGTTTCTTTAGAATATTTTTCTACTCCTCTTGTTAATTTGCATACCAATGAAATAAAAAACAGGCACTTCCTGCCAGTAATTAGTTGGAGCCCTGGATTTAAAGAAAGCAAAAGGCTACCGCATTATGGCAGAGGGATGGTACCTAGGAAGCTGCAGAAAGGAGTCACTCCTCTTGCACTCCGAAACTGCTTTTGATTTAAAAGTTTGAGGCTGGCAACATTTTTACTGCTGTGTGACAGGGATTAACTATTCTCCTGGACTAATAAATTTCCCTCTAATGAGTGCTTTCATTACTTTTTTCAAGGCAAATCACCGGATCTGTCCTAGATCCATGAGGCTATGGAGGTGGGTGTTTTAACTCCTTCTCCCCTAAAGTGGAACAGTAGTAGAGGATGGTGAGGCAAATGAAAGAGTAGAAATTCAATTATTTCTTGGCCTAAATCAGGATGTCGAACATTTGAACCACATTAAGGTACTCAGGACTTAAGGTTACTGTCACTTACAACTAGCTATTGATTTTAATAGCCACATTGTCAAGTCTTTCTCACCATGGTCCTGAACTTCCCTCCTTCTTTGCTGTTCCTTTCTCCTAATCTGCCTCTGTACTCCCTGCTTGCCACTCTTCTCTTGATGCCTTTGGTTGGTCTATGTGGGCAGAGGAATCATTCTCCCTCTGTCAATGGCTTAGCTTGTTGGATGTCAAACATCTTCTGTTGCATGGACCCAGGAGGAACGTGCTTAGGGGAGCACTGGAGGACTTGGAATCTATGTAAAATTGATGCCCACCCCATTCTAAGTCATAGAGTTTTGAATGTTACTTTGCAGATGTAAATCAGTGGCAGTCTTTGAAAATTTGGTGGACAGTGCTTGGTGTTACTTGGTGAAGAAAATGTTTTTTGAAGTTCTCTAGCATCTGGGATTTGTCATGAACTGTGGATCCTTCAAACTTACTGGTGCAGCACAGTCAGAAATATGGAGCTCTCACCAGATATGCATGATATGTGAAATATGTGATTGCTGATTCCAACTGGATAGGAATAATTCCTCACATCTCCACAATATTTCAGCAGGTGATTGCTTCAGACATACATGCCATCTCAAGATTGTTTTGCAACTCAATAGGTTGCAAATAGAGCTTTCTCCTAGGATAAAGTTTGTTGCTTGAAACTCAGAAAACTCACGCTGGGAAGTCTGGGATAAGAAGACGCTATTCCTCAGAAAAGTTAGTCGTGATTGCTACCACCAGATGGTAATCTGAGGCTAGATTACCATTACCAGAAAGTTCTGTATACACTGTAGCATTCTAAAACACACAACCCTGCTTATATACTATGCAGCTGTGAAACTGGAAGAATGGCTAACGCTTTGAAAATTAGGAACAGCTGGTAACCTTAATGGAGAGCAGTGTACTTATTCACCTCTAGGCATTAGGATCAGGTTGAGCAAGTAAGAACATAAATGTTCTACTACATCAAGCAGACATGGCCAGTCCACTATCTTGCCACAATACTAGATGATGCAAAAGAGATACATACAAGATAAAAAGACATTCTAGAATAATGTGACAGCAAGAAGTGTATGGAAACCCTGAGCATGAAGGTGCATTGATGAATAGCCAAAAGCTAGATCAGCCATGCATTCCAAAAATATACTGGTGGGGAGGGCTTTAAACCTGAAACAAGTTTTGCTGCTTGTATTCTGGGAAAGGTTAAATAACATTTCTCAATTCTCTGTTTCAATACAATTTGTGATACCTGTTATGTATGTGCTTTCTGACCTAAATAGTCTTGTGGAGATTTTTTAAAATGTCATTTGTGTTGCCCTTCTCATTAATTAACTTCAGGCTAATGTAAGCATTATGACCCCTGCCTACAGGCCACCAAAAAGGCCTTTCTTGTGAGATCATACCTACCAGCAGAAGTAACACTTAAAAGCTTCTTACCACATGGCACAATATCTCTGTTAGTAGCAAGCCACGGAACACATCTAGGACCAGGCACATCATGCAGAATTGTTCAGTGTAGCACCACCTGTGTCGTGTGTAGCAAGCAGAAATGGTTTTCTGTGCATCTGCACATGATGACTGAAACATTTAAACTGGGCTTCTGTTCTGTTCTTCCATTTCAATATAGGACAATAAAGATGGTGCACAACTTACTATGTCAGTGTATCATGACCATACGTTGTACTATTACAGTATGTGCTGCATTACTTTCAATTAGAGTTTGATTTTAATCTATTTAACTGGATGATTAATCGACCAAAGCTTTAATCATAGGTTAAAGTCTGCACCATGATTAATCAGTGGGGTTGAGACTGAAAGGCACACCACTATGATGCTTCAGCTCTGTCCTCCCTGTGCCAGATTTGATGAAGAAATATAAAGATGGCTTTCCTTCAAGTTTGTATCCAAAGCTAGCAGAAGGCTTGCTCATTTTTCAGAAGAAACCTTATTACTGTCCCTGTAACAGTAAGATCACAGGAAACTGAAATCAATGTCAATATGGCTTTCACAGTACTGATGAGATTTGAATTTATTTTCCCGTAAACCTGTTTGGCAATGCTATATGACTGCATTGGGGGATATCTGACACTTAAGAGAAACAATGGGCTGGTTCAGGCAAACAGCAGCCCACAGTTGCCCCTACACACGATAACATTGGGCCCATAGCATGAAGGTGCCTGTTCCAATGTCACTCAAGGACATGCCAATGTAATCTCAGCATGTCCTTTGATTGTGTGTTAGAGGTGATAATCCAAATCACCCTTTACACACACTACAAAATTAGGGATATGCCGAAATGTGATTTGGCTAACCAAATCACGGGCACCTCCTTTTAAAATCAAGGGCTTACACAGCCCCTTTAAAGTGGAGGAGAGCAGGCGTGTACCTGCTCCTCCTCTGCTCTCTGCCATTGCCACCATCCCAGCACTCCCCCCAGCTATGCCCATGCACCGGCGGGGCATCTCTTAGCTGCCCCTGCATGGCACCAGCATGCATATGGCCCACACACAGGGGCAGCTGGGTAGATACCCTGCCTGCATGCGTGCATAGCTGGAGGGAGCACCAGGATGGCGGCAATGGTGGAGAGCAGAGGAGGAGCAGGTACGGGCCTTCTCTCCTCCGCTTTAAATATTTGTCCGGTATATAAATATCTCCTGCAGTATATAAATAACCATCATATTTAAAGGGGTTGTGTAAGCCCTCCATTTTAAAGGGAAGTGCCAGTGATTCAGCCAGCCGAATCACATTTTGGCACATCCCTACTACAAAACGCATGTGTTTAAAGGCAACATCAGAAGACACACCCAATGGGAGCACATGCTTCCCAGGAACTTCTGGTTCCCTCCTACTTACTTTGTACCTACTCATGGGCCATCGTGAGAAGCCGCCCATAGTTAATTCAGATATATTTTAGTTGATTAATTGGTTAAATTTCCATGAGAGAAAAATAGTTCTAAAAAAACTATACTTGATTTTAAAATTATGGACTCTTGTGTTTTAGCAACCAGACAAAGAACAAGCAGTCCCACCTCTCTCTCAAGCTGGAGTGAGTGTCACTCCTTGCTTTTTACAAGAATTAAAAATAGTTTTAAACAAGTTAAATTTGCTCCCCAATTAATTGGGGGGGGTGCTTGTATAAATTACAATGGTAGAAGTGACTGATTAAGAATATTGCAGGTGTTGCTGTCTATCCATTACTTTGACCACTCTCCAAAGAAGGAATGTTTTCACCAAAGTTTTCACATCAATTTCAGTTTTTCTTAAGTGACATCAGCAAATTTCCAACAATACTTCAAGTGTAGCTTCCCCATTTCTAATGTGTGTTGCTGATCAGCACTGAATCTGTCCTACAATTGTATAACTCAGACACTGCATTTTGTGAGGTCCTTTTTAAACTTCCATCTATCCCTGCTGTAGTTTAGAAAGGCTTGTCGTCGTGTAACCTTTCAGTAGATAAATGTAGGTCTGTTAATCTCAAGGGCTATTATTGTGACTAATCTAGCACAATCAGTTTTAAAAAAAATCTTTCCCATGGTATTACTTGTAACAATTTTCGGCTTGTTTTCAATTAGTGTTACCAGCCCAGGATCGGATAGCCAGAAATATCTTGGAAAGTACAGATATTAATGATCCACTGACATATTTACCTATTTAACTATCAGTAATTTAATTATCAATCCAGGCAGTCTCATGGATCTTGCCCCTCACTGAGGAATTGATACTGCAGGATGTTAAGCACACTTATTCTGATACAGTCAAGCACATGTGGCGCTCAGACAGTGGGTTGTACTTGGGAACAAAAAATGCCACACTAGTAGTAGTGTATTACGTGCAACTTGTCCCCTTTCTAAATGTTGCTTACATGCATTTTTAAAAAGTCAAGTGGTCAGTTGTTGGGGTGCCCTTCCTAGCTGACTTGGCATGAATGTATTTGGGATGTGCTCATGAGTTCAAAATGTTGGGTAAGACATTGTTCTTATGCACATGCTTACGTCAGTTTCTAAACAAAAGCAAAACTTATAACCCTCCCACAGCCTCATAATCCTGCAAGCAGCGGAATCCGTGAAGAAACCCCACCTCATGTTTATTATCCTCCCCCCGCCCTTAAGTCAAACTCCACCCTGTTATTAGAATGCCAATCAGTCTTGATCATCTCCATCCCAACCCTGTATCTCCATCCCTTTCATAAGGTGCTCCTTCCAAAAGTGTACTTGGTGAAAAAGTTTAGCATTTCTGTGTGTGTGTAATAAATATATTGGGAACCAAGATACAGGGGCCAGACAACTGCCACCATTGCAGTTGCTCAGCTTGATACAGGGTTCCTTTATCACCATCACTCAGCAGACACTTTAACAACCATCTATTCTAGAAGGTTGAAACTGGACAGTGCGACCAAGTGGTCTCTGAAAGATGCCCACATTTTCTTTCTTTGCTCTCTGCTTTGCCTTTGTAATCTGACAACTCAACGTGTGGCAAAAGATGACTTGACAAAGTTTTAACAGAAGGTAGTAGGGGAATGATATTTGTGCATTTAGATTATGAAACTGAGTTTTGGGCATTTCTTATTTTGTGTAATTAAATATTTACATCCTTTTCCTTTGTTTTCCAAGCCAGTTAGCTTAAATAGTGAGCCTTGTGGGGACACAGAACTGACTTTCCATGGTAAAACTTTCCATGGTGAGCCTGTTCCATAGGGAGGGTTACAAATAAAAATTTCACATTGGGCATTGTCTGGCCAATTTCGAAATTGCTTTGATTCCTGTGAGACTGACTTAAGCAAAGACTTAATGCTCCAACAGAAATCAAACAGAATTTGACAGATTGTGCCGACTATGGTCTAATTTGATTTATTTCCCATCCTAAAGAAGAGACCAAAGTTTCATTATAGCCTCAGACTATCTATGTGAGAAATTAATGGCCTGAGTTTCCATCTTGAAGTACATAACTGTAGCAACTGAACTGAGCTGGCTTTCACTCACACAACCAATTGTACTGTGGATTGTAAATTTCCTATTAGGGTTATTATTCCAATGATTTCTTTAATAGTATGGGAACCACTGCAGCATTTACAAACACTCAGGTTAAGTCACTTTTATTGCATTTAGCCATAAGTCATTACAATGAAACACTTAGTTCCCCCAGAAGTCTGAGGTTACTTCAGAGGAAACCACCGAAAGTCCCTTCCTTTGTCACCATCACCTAGCAAAATTGTGGCAACTGTGGCATGGTTTTCAGGGACACTCTCCATATGACCCTATACTTTTGATGCCAATGGTATGATAGTTTCTTAAACTAGAACTCAGAAATTATACAAAACTCAGAAATTATACAGTGACTTCCCGGTATTGTGGCTACTTCCATATTTGTCTTACCAGATGACATACTCCTGAACAAATGCAGGGTGCATTTCTCTCACCACTGAGCAGCTATGGAACCTATGCTCATGTAATTCTTCCCCTGTTCACAGAATGAGGGGAATGGAACCACAGCTGTGTCTGCCCCCAACCCCCTGAAGCTGATGAACGTGGTTCAATGAATAGTTATTTGGTTTTCTTGAGAAGGGGATATTCCCTTATACACCATGACAGCATGAATTCTGGGGTTTACCTGGGCACCCCCCTTCTCAAGAATGCCAGGTACATTGTCACCAGAGGTTCCATCAAATCTGCCAACATTGAGTGGCTGCTGGCATGAAATAACATAGGAACTGGATTAAATGACTTCACCTATCCAATATTAAGAGCTTTTGTACAGTGGGTGGTACACGCCTGGTATCTCTTCCTGCAAATGAAGCCCTGATTGTACTGAATTAAAAGGACTGATTGCCTGTTGTTCCCATGATTTCTTTAAAACCAAAGTAGAAACAGTGCTTTGTCCAAACTGGATCACATTCATTGTTTTCATGTGAGTGTGATGGCTCTGCTTCTCTGTGATGCCTTAAGTAGAATTTGGTGTTTTCTACAAGTATCAATAGATTTGTAAAGTGTACAAGCTGGATAAGCAACAGTGACAGCTTGGGGAAGTGTATGCACCTGTTTATTAAAAAGATGTTAACAAGGGCAAATCTATAATAAGAACATGTCCCAGAACCTGATTTTACAGCCAGTTTTTACGCATGCCTACATGAGGTTACCCATATTATCAGTGCTCTCCCTCTCCCAGAAAAATAGAACAGCTGAAGAACATGCACTATCTGTGCCAAAAGGACTAATAATAACAATAATAAGGCCACAATATTACAACTTCTTGAGCAGCAAATATGAGCTTTTCCATTTCTACACTTTTCAATTAAAAAAAAAAATCAAGAGAGGGAGGATGAAGGCAGCAGAGGTATTTACAGCAAAAGGACTTAGATTCAGGGGGCTATTTCTGTTCATCAGTTTATTATCGATAAATTTAGCCACCCTAGAATAATTTCTGCATAGTTAATGGCAGACCATATTTGTAAAGACATGCACCTGCTCCTCCATGTTTCTGCAGTTCCTGGAAAATCAAGAGCTGGCAGAACCATAGACCCTATGTGATAACTCGGAGTGCCGCCTCCTCCTCCTCTCTCCTCCTCTTCCTCCTCCTCCTTTTTTACAGACCTCTCTCTCTCTCTCTCTCTCTCACACACACACACACATACACACACCTGAGAGAAAACAATAAGTTGTGCTCCACAGAATCACTTGCAGTGTTTCTGAGAATGCTAGTATGAAAGTCTCAGATCACATGCTGCCAGCAAAGGTGCCTATAGCATAAAATGAACAAACTTTTGCATGCTATCGTAAATCTATATTACTTTATTTATTTATTTATTTATTTATTTATTTATTTATTATTACAGCTAATATTTTCTAGGCACTGTACATAGATCAGAAACCTACACAAGTCCTTGCACACAGTTTTACAGACTAATCCATGAGATACAAAAGGGGGGAAAGGGTGAGGATACAAGACAAAAACCAGCCAATTCAAGTACCCAAAACATTCTGACCCACTGGAATGGCCACTGAGGAAACAGTTCTGGGAGGGGAATGGGGCAGCCCAAGGTGCTCTGGCATCTAAGGCGAGGCACCAAGTGCTGCCTTACTCCTCGCCCTTGATGGGCACTGGCATCCTTTCAAAACTGACCCTTGCAAGCTTTGAAGGTAGTGCAGGAGCATGGAGGAGGGAAGGTTGCTAGCAGCCTCCCCATCTCTCCGCATGCATCTTTGCAAGGAGCCTGATAAAATATGTTCCTTGCAATGCTTGCAAAAGTCAGATCAGTCCCAAAGAGCTGATCTGGTGGCTATGGTGGGACAGAGGCATCTTTATGTCCTGCTGGCACCCCGAAAAGCATCTGCCTGTGATGACTGCCTCACCACGCCTCACAAGAGGGCCAACCCTGAAGGCCATACAACAGCTAGTCCCAGGCAAGCTGATGGAGTGGACTGTGCTGTTTCACCTCTATGTTTCAGCCACATTGAATGGCTACTGACTGAGTGAATCCAGAGAAAGGGGGAGCCAAGTGGCAATTGGTCCCAGCTGTGTCAATGAAGAGGGCCTCACCACCCCAACATTCCTCTGATGGTACCAGTATGAAATTGGTTGTGCAGGCACAGCAGCTGCTGTGTGTTATACAAGACATGCACCCCAGAGTTCCTTGGGGTGTGACAACTGGCTGCTGGTGCTGACCAGAATATGACTGGCCCTTTTAAATGCACAAGGGAAAGAGCATGCATGTACCACTCACCCTGTAGCCCACACTCCATGATCGAATCATGCACAGTTAAATATTGTATTTAAACCACATGTTGTGGATGATTTGGTCAAATGTCCCACCACCACCATACGATTACACATGTAGTTTGCATGTGTAGAATTTCTATGTAGAATTTCTGAACAGACGTAGCAGCAATAAGTCTCTGTTGTCCTCAGGAAATAGGACTTCAATGGGTTCCTTTCCATTCCATTCCATCTGGCAAAGGGCAGCTGGTGGGAAATGTTAACCTCCTGTGTATCATCTTCAGAGCCTGAGTGAGGTCTTCTTCTGAAAATGCCAATCAAGGATTATGTTTTTGTTTTGCATGGCACTTAAAAAATATATATTCTGATCTTCTCCCTGGCATCATTGCCCCTGATATTTCACACCAAACAGCCATAAGAACAAGTGAGCACATCACAGCACCTGGGTTATATTAAGCAGGGAGCAGTGCATGTGGGGTGACCAGAGTCAGGTTTTAAGACTGAAGTCTATCAATGTTCATGGCTTCTAAGTCAGGGATCTTGAGAGGAGATCTTGAGAATTCTGACCTGATGGCCCAGGGAGGACAGGTAATAGTTCCATATTAAGTATAGCTTGCCATATAGATATATATAAAATGAAGGAGAATTCCAGGCTCACATAAGCAGACCAGCAAAGCTGTTCACTATTATGAGGGTGGTGGGTGGGGGAAGAATCAGAAAGAATTACCCAGGACTTGGCACAGAAAGAGAAATAACAAGGCACCGTTTCAGTACAGTAATTGTTCCTGTTGCATTCCTTTGAAAGAAAGTTGGGACTCATTGTGTGCTTGGTGACCTTTGACATACAGAAGGAGCTACAAAACAGAGAGAACTCAACTAAAATGATTACACATGCTAATGTGCATGCTTCAGTTTAATTCCATCCCCATGCAGTGTTCACACATTGTTCTGAGACTCATAGTCACAATGCTGCAGATAGTTATTGGAAGTTCTGTTTATTTCAATAAAATTGTCTATGGCTAGTGTCTATGACTATATGAAGAATCACCGCCTTATAATGACCATCTCAGAACTACTTTCATACATATTGTCCAACAGCAATAATGCCAAGTTATGCATTCTCCACTTCATGTTAGCTATTAAAACCACACCTATTTAAATTCAAGCTATTGGGAAGTTTTTCACACAGGGCTTTTAAAGCCCTTTAACTCACATCTCCTCCGGAATGGAGGGGGTGCATTCACATATCGGCCAGATTTACCCCAAACTACCTGAGAGTTATAAGGGTAACACACAATTCAGGTTTTCCACAGTGTGTTAGAGTGTAGCCCAATTTATATCCGGGGTGAAAAAATCCATTATTTGCAGCGGTTTTTGGGGTCAACTTCAAGTTTGCAGTAAAGCCACCCAGTAAACTGGCGGTAAAGCCAGCTGTGTGTAAAAGTCCCTGGTGAGCCCAAAGGGCTTCATGTCCCAGAACATTTTGTTGAAATTCCACATCTGAAGCAGCACGTGATTTGGCATATGCCTTCTCATGGGTGTGTGTGTTTTAAAGTCTTTGCATTTTGAGTTTGAATTTTCCTTTCCAAGTGTGTGTGTATATCTTTTTCTCAGCTTGCCAGAACTCATTTTTGTATTATACTGCACAGATTGCCATGTTAAAAAATGCAGGAAAGGTATACAGAGCTGTGAGGAAAACAGAGGTCAAAGGACATCTAAAACCTACCTGAAGAAGAAGGAAATGCGTAACAAAACTTAAAGTAGGTGGCAAAATAAGGACATAAAGAGTTGGAGAGATCAATTGAATTTAAATATGAATAAGGAAAAGGAAATGACATCAAAATGGATAAAGCATCCAAGAAGTAACAAAGAACATATTTGTTTCCCAACAGTGAAAGGGCACTGAAGCATCTTCATCACATTATGGCTTCAGCAGATTATTTTAGATGATTGCTACTGTATTTTTCACAATACATATCAGTATGATGTATTTTAACAATACAGGAAAAGCATCACAATAGGGTTTTTTTGAACAGTTCAGAAATCAGTCAATGAATATATCACATCTGCAAATAAAAAATCCAAGAAAGTGATGTAATAAAACCATGCCTGATTTTAATTATCTATAGTAAAAATGTAGATGAGGGAAGACTCTTCACAGTGTTTGCTAATTTCCCCACCCATTTGGCCATTATTATTCAGACAGAACTGCTTCTCACAATATTTTAGAGAGGACATGGGTGTGTTTTCTAGGGGCTGTGTAATACATTTTGTTTCACTTTGTTACTCTATTTGTTTTCATTATTAAAAACTTTAGTTGTTAAGTAACTGATTTTTGTTAAGACTGCCATTTGGTTTGTAACATATGGGGGCTGTCCTCATTCCAGAGAGCTCATTACAGCTCATTTCAGAGAGCTCATTACAGGGAGGCAGGGTGGTGTAGTGGTTAGAGTGTTGGACTAAGACCAGAGTAACCTGAGCTCAAATCCCCATTTGGTCATTAAACTGACTGGGTAGCTCTGGGCCAGTCACTTGTCTCTCAGCCTAACCTACCTCACAGGGTTGTTGTGAGGATAAACATAAACCACGTACACTGGGCTCTTAGGAAGAAGAGTGGGATATAAATGTAATAAATTTAAATAAAGTTAGCAGGACCCCTGCTAACTGGGCAAAGCGGCACCTTTGACCGTGGTGATTCTCTTTATTTAGCAGGGGGAGAGTAACTGGCCCTATCCACCCCCAGCACAGGACCTCCAGTGACTGTTGCTGGTGTCTATCTTATGTTTCTTTTTAGATTGCGAGCCTTTTGGGGATAGGGAGCCATCTTATTTATTTATTATTTCTCAGTGTAAACCGCCCTGAGCCATTTTTGGAAGGGCGGTATAGAAATCGAATGAATGAATGAATGAATAAATAAATTACCCTGCTGATTGTCATTACAGGAATTACTTCATAGTCTGCCAGAGCAACAGGCATCTTTAAAACTGTTTTAAATGGAAAGCCTGTTGGTGACTCTTTTCCCCACAATGCTCCAGACATTGTTAAAGTGTATGGTGAGGAAAATGGCTACTGTCAGTGGGATATGGCATGTTTTTATGGTGGCAGCCATTTTTCCCACAGTGCCCCAGAATGGGATTGTGTGCGGGGTGGGGGAATGGCCTTCTACTAAAGATGAAGGCTGAAAGGAGTTGTTTTTATCCCTTTTTCACTTTAAATGGCTGAAAACGAAAGAGACTGATGTGCAGGGGTGTAGCACCTCCAGGCACGGCATCAGGGCTGCTGCAGGCTGACCTGGAAGGCATCCCTGTCATGAACGGGCAAAACTGCGGGTGTGCTGCCTGCACAGCTGCCCGCTTTCTAAAGCTTCAGAGCTGCCTTATGAGTCCAATGCATCTCTGTACCACTTGCACATCATGCCAGCCAGAAGAAAAACAACAGCTCTCCACAGCAAATGCTCTTCCACCCCCTTCCATTACAAAACCATATATCTGCCATTTGGTCCCTTCAGCAACATTCTCCATACCTTTTGAGGATAAAGGATTGAGGACA
Source organism: Hemicordylus capensis (assembly GCF_027244095.1). Classification (NCBI taxonomy): domain Eukaryota; kingdom Metazoa; phylum Chordata; class Lepidosauria; order Squamata; family Cordylidae; genus Hemicordylus; species Hemicordylus capensis. The sequence goes on from NC_069657.1 coordinate 176,742,472, forward strand.
CAATAGGCCCACAATCCAAATTGGCGATTTGGACCAGTTTTTCATTCTGAATTAGATGCATACTCCAGTGATTTACAGAAGTGATGCCTGTGTTAAGATGCATGAAAAGATGTCTGAAAGCAAATGCCTGTTTTAGCAATCAGGTGCATTTGGGGCAAGCATACAGAACGGGACCCCACTCTGAGATTTCTCCTGTGCACTCGGTCTTGCACAGAACTGGGCTTGCCCAGCAACAGGCAACCCTGCTACTGAATGAGACAAGGATGACCAGCACAGAAGCGGTGAGTGCCTTGGGTGAAGGGAAAGGGCGGTCAGAAAGAATGGAAGGAGAGCTGACCAGCTTCACAAAGGATGGCCTGGGATGGTAGGGAGCCTATGGACTCTAGTGCCTGAGGATGCAACTTCTAAAAGGAGATTTCAAAACGGATACACAGAGACATCTAGGAACAGATAGGACCGGCAAGGTCTTGGCAAGGCGGTGTGGAGGGCTCCAGGATGTTCCTTATCAATTACCTTTGCTCCTGCTCTATGTTCTTCTCCTCTATTACACCACGTCCCCATTGTTTCAGCCCCCTTGGTTCCTCATTTGCTCATTCCCATATCTGAAGCTCCCTGCCTTCCTCTCTCTTGCACACAAGAGCAGGCCACTAGTGTAGCTGGAAAGACCCCTCTGCATTTCCCCTAAAAGCAGCAGCAGCAGCAGCAGAAATGGTTGGCAGTTCATTATTTATTTATTTATTTATTTATTATTATTTCTTGTTTACACAGTCAGACAGTTGTTATTGACTGGTTTGTTTTATCCAGACATCGAGTCCTTCCAAAGGACCTGGGATGGCTGAATTTTATTGTCAATTGTTATAGATATCGTCGCAGAATATAGGCTGTTCCCAGTAAAGCGGTGATTTCTGTGGCCCCTATGGTGTTGAGGTGCTCTTCAAGGTCTTTTGGAACTGTACCCAGGGCGCCAATGACCACTGGAATTATTTTGGTCTTTTTCTGCCACAGCCTTTCAATTTCAATTTGTAGATCTTTGTGTTTTGTGATTTTTTCTATTTCTTTTTCTTCTATTCTGCTATCGACTTGTTCTTTCTTGTAGGCCTGCTTTTTTTCATTGGTGTTGAATAGTTTCGCGTTATTGACCATTTGAAGTGCATCTTCTTCACTGTCCTTGATATAATCTTCAAGGCCTCTTTTCTCCTCCTCTACTGTTTGATGGACTTGCAGCATTCCTCTTCCACCTGAGCTGCGAGGGAGGTAGAGCCTATCTACATCACTGCGGGGGTGCAGAGCATGATTGATGGTCATGATTTTCCTGGTCTTACGATCCAGCGTCTCTAGCTCTGCCTGGGTCCAGTCTATTATTCCTGCAGTGTATCTGATAACAGGTATAACCCAGGTGTCTTGTATGGTGTTCCCGCCATTGAGTTTGGACTTGAGGATTTTTCTAACTCTCCTGATGTATTCACTTCCAACTTTTCTTTTAACTTCGGTGTGTGCGATGTTATCAGCCTGGAGAATGCCCAAGTATTTGTAATGTTCTTTCTCTTCCAGGTTCTTGATCTTGCTTCCATTGGGCAGTTCTATTCCTTCTGTTTTTCTTATTTTATTTATTTATTTATTTATTTATTTATTTATTTATTTATTTATTACATTTATATCCCGCTCTTCTTCCAAGGAGTCCGGAGCAGTGTACTACATAAGTTTCTCTTTCACAACAACCCTGTGAAGTAGGTTAGGCTGAGAGAGAAGTGATTGGCCCATAGTCACCCAGCTAGTATCATGGCTGAATGGGGATTTGTTTGAACTTGGGTCTCCCCGGTCCTAGTGCAGCACTCTAACCACTACACCACGCTGGCTCATTCTGCAGTGACTTTGCAGGACAAGCCCTTGGGAAAAGGTCCCAGTCATCCAATGGATGGATTATACTTGCTTTTGAGTGTACAGTGTACACAGGTACAGATCTGTACACGGGCACAATCATTCACACAGGGACATAGGAAGCTGCCATATACTGAGTCAGACCATTAGTCTACCTAGCTCAGTATTGTCTTCACAGACTGGCAGCGGCTTCTCCAAGGTTGCAGGCAGGAATTGTTCTCAACCCTATCTTGGAGAAGCCAGGGAAGGAACTTGCAACCTTCCCAGAGCGGCTCCTTCTCCTGAGGGTAATATCTCACAGTTCTCACACTTCTAATCTCCCATTCATACCAGGGTGGACCCTGCTTAGCTAAGGGAACAAGTCATGCTTGCTACCACAAGACCACGTTATACTAAATGCAGGTACAGCAGTATACTTCCTATCTGTACCATGCATTTGAAGGACCTGTATCCAGGTTCACTTTTAACATGAACACAGGTACAGTCATTCACACAAACACATGTACGAGTGTACAGACATCTCATACAGTACAGACTCATACAGCATAATGTCTGAATCAGGTTATAGTAAATAAACTGATTCTGGATTCAATTTAGTGTTGTCACAGAAAAATGTCACAGAAAAATTTGTGGAATCACAACAAAGAAAGAGTAAGAATTATCAAGCATATATATGCCTGGATATAGCAAACTGAACTGGGCTACCAGAATACAGAAACAGAAGGAGAATATTAGCTGGCTTTAAACCAAAATGATTGCAGTCTTTTGACGGTGAAGAGAATGGTTGAAACAGCCTATTGCATAAATAACATTGACACTACTGACTCAGAGTGATACTCAGAGGCCACTATAACTGAAATACCTGGAACACAGGAAATTAAGTGGTACAGTTCAGCAAATATCATTTGGGGATAGGTCTTCTGAAGGTTTTTCTCACAGCACTGTGAAAATATCCATGCAGTTATGAATGTGATTTGTGTCAACTACACGATAGCTCTGCAATCACCATGCGAGATCACTGGAACCAAACTGATAGCGTAGACAGGTGGGTGGAGGGGAGGAAAAGACCAAAAGTTGATATAAACGAGATACTATACCGTGCAGAGCTAATTTTCTTATACGTAATCTGAACCTTCTACCATCACCGCATGGTGGCTTAAGGTTTGGCCTAAGCCAGATTATAAACACACATTCACTTCCTTTTTGAAACTGCTTCTTTCTCTGTCACATGTATTATCTTCTTACAGTCATCTTGTCAGACTTTTTTCTTCTTCCAGAAATGAGAAAACTCCCACCTTATATTGTGGGCTGATCTGCAGCTCCATGGTAGCAGGAGATAACATAGTACAGGGGAACGCAGTAAGCTTCTGTGGGGTAGGAGGAAACCCCCCCAAAGTTCCAAACTCATTGTTCTGCTGTTATTTCTCATGCAAAGGAGCACAACTGAAGAGGAATGTACTGCTGTGGGCAGTCTACAGATGCCAAAAATTACATATGTCAAGCATTCAGATATTTTGGCGATAATCCACACAATCTGCTTTCTACACGTTAGCCAGGTGAAGAGTGTGGTAAAGTCTACCACTGTGACTTTTACTGGGGCTTTCCATAAGCACACCTGCTGATGCTGAATGAGCACAACTTCAAGATGTGTTTCACACACACACACACACACACACACGACTGAAAGAGATAATTAGAAGAAATTAATTTTTAGATGGACATTTTGGTAGCTCTCTCTCTCTCTCTCTCAATCCTAATGCTATGCATTTTGAGCTATGTGTTCTCCAGGGGGAGGAAAGCACACTTAGAATATATAACACAAACAGTGCAGCAAAGTGTACTGTGATTTCAAGGTTCTATCGCTCCAAAGGGGGACAATTTGTCCCAGCAGCTATTAAGCTGTTTCAAGCCAAGTCAATGGCACAGCTGCTCTTTGGAGCTCAATTGGGTCTGTATTTGAACTTTACCCTAGAGGAGGTTGTCCAAACTAAATTTCTAAGAATGGTTCTTCAAATGCCAAAAGGTTTATCCAACTCAGCCTTAAGGCTGGAGGCTGGGGTGAATAAGGTGGAGACCAGAGTGTGGTTGGCAGGCAGTCTTTAAATATTGGCTAAAGCTAAAATTTCAACCAAGTGGATTGGCCCCCCTAGTTCTGGAGGATCAGACCCACTCTTAGTGGTTACCCAAGTTAACGGTAAAACTCCAGATGGTTGGACTCTCTTCTGAATCTCTAATTGCTCTAGGGTTTGATCAAGCCAACAGAATTATAGAACATCGTCTCTTATTTATCGAATCACAAGAAGAGAGCAGCAAACTCTAACCCTAACCCTAACCCTAACCCTAACTGTATTAAGAATTGGTGGGTCACCTCAATTTTTAGCTCCTGCAAGCTATCTTTATAATCTGACATGTCCAAACTATCAGAGAGCCTTCACCTTAGCTCGTTATAATGTTTTCCCATCAGCTTGGTTGGAGGGGAGATAGAAAAAGATACCCTAGCACCTGCACAAGTGTTCCTGCGAATCTGATGAATTTGATAATTTGGCTCCTACTGTATATTACTTTATTGTAAATTTTACAGCACTCCTTGTAGCAAACTGATTTTACCTCTTTTAGAGAACCTTCATGGAAGACCAATGGATTTTTATGTAACCTATCTTCTTGCAGATCTGTATTTGTGACTTCTTGTGTCACTAGATTTTGTGCCATTGCATACAAGATCCATCAAGCAATGGCGAACCCCATCCCCCAGGTAAGGCTGTACCTGATGGGTAAACTCCCTCTAGCTAAATACAGCTATGCTACCAACTGCATTGAACATCAATATATCAATATATTCATTGTATATAATGCTGAAATCTGGTCAAGTACCATAATAAAGATATTAAGTTATGTGTTATATATTGGGAAAACAGTTTAAGAAATAACACTTTCTAGAAAACTCATCATGTTAAGAAAAGAGATGTCTTCATAGTGTTTTGGAATTGTGTGTGTGTGTGTGTGTGTGTGTGTGTGTGTGTGTGTGTGTATAAGCGTTATATTATTATTATTATTTTATTTTTTTACATTTATATCCCGCTCTTCCTCCAAGTAGCCCAGAGCGGTGTACTACATTCTTGAGTGTCTCTTTCACAACAACAATCACAGAACTCCAAGATGTGATGGTGAAACCCACATTTGGATCCATTTTGAGTTGGCAGGATAGCATGCTGGGATAGTCACATTCCAAAGAACAGCAGAGGGACCTGGGAAATGCGACTCACTCATTGCCTCTCTAAATACTGAGGTCCACATAATCTGGGTGTGACTTGTGGGATTGAATAGTTCCAGCTCCATTTCTGGCCCACAAGCAGAGCATCCATTTGGCTCTGCAAACTCATCACACAGACAGTAGCAGCAAAAGCAGATTCCACAAGGATAAAAGGGGGCTGGGTCCCTCTAGGTATCCCAGGGTGCATTACACTCCCAGTTCTCATGCACCAGCAGCTATCCTCTGACTGGCTGCTCTAGCCACAGAACTCTCGGATAAAGATGGCCACCACCTCCCAGGGACTACTTTTACCAGGGTGGTAGGGCAGCTGCTACTTTTGTCCTATCTCGGTAAAAATCAAGGTACAAACGTCAAACTTTGCAAGGACTGAACAGCCTGAGTAAGTGGGCTTCCTGTGGGTTCCCACAATGGGCATAGCTGGCTTTTTGTCTCCTAACCTGACTGCTGGTCACGAGAATGGGTTCACTATCTACTAGCAACCTGACAGAGGAGTGCTTGGCTAACAGCACTCATCTACCTTAACAACAATTAAGGAACATCGTTGCCCTTATAAATAATTATTTATTTGCCGACCCATTTAACTGTTGTATTAACAAAATACCTGGATACATCACCTTTAAGGCTGGTGGTCAGAAACGCACCTGTTTTGGGGAAAATCCTGAGCCCTTTCTCACAAGCAGTGAGAAAGGGCGAGAGGGCTGGTGGGGAGAAAGCCTTAAAAGCTTATCTCCCCTCAGTCGATCCGGTACTTTCCTTTGAGCAGGTGGATCGCCCACCCAGACAATTGCTGGCTACTGCTGGTAGCTCCGCAGGGTCAGGATGCCGGATGCATCACCCCGCATTTCCCCCCCCCTTTCCATAATGCACCACATGAGTGCATGGTGCATTATGAGGAACCCCGCTCCTTGAAGCCGGCTGGGAGCCCCGCATTCGGCCAGCCCTGGCTGCAAGCAGCTGCAGCTGGCAGATGATCACGGAAATGGCGTTAGCTCACCCTCCTAACCTCATTTTGGATCATGGCTCCCTAGGTGGGTTTGCCGCTGCTGCCTCACGGCTGAGATCAGGCCCGATCCTGGCGGTACCCACTCACATGCAAAACCGGGCTGGGCTTCCTTTGCTCGGTTTTACACATGAGTGCGAATAGCTTCTTTCTCTATTATGTTTCTGGTATTAAGAGTTGGTATGCCGATTCTTAGCTGGGAATTATTCACACATGACTTCATGCTGCTGGGTAAATGTTAAGTATAGCCACTTTGAATCTTACTCGCAGCATTGAGGGAAGCAGCCCCTCTCCTCTGTCCTCGGGTTTTGTTCTGGTACAAGTTCACATCACATGTGTCTGTGTTTTCCTTCTAGCCAATGAGCTGGGGCGGGGAGAGCTGTAGTTTGCAAGCATTCAACAACTGCATGCATATAGCAAGACAGCTAAAAATGAATATCATGCATAATTTCAGTCTCAGTTTACTTTATAGTGATGCTTTGAGGATGAATAAAATAAGGATTACAGAGGACCTTTCATGCAGCACTCATGCAATTGAAGCATCATCAACTTAGATCATAGCATGATGCAGTTTCTAGAGTAATGGTTTAAAATGGTGCTGCCCCTGCTCCTCGCCTGCAGTGGGTCATCTCTGTGAGCCAGCCAAAGCCAAATAGATTGAACAGGATTGGCCCATCCTGACTGAGGCAGTTCCTGTTTCCTTTCCTTAGAGAACTCTCACAATCTCTTTGCCCACCTCCTTGTAAGGATGTGCAAACAGGTTTGACGTTGAATGCATTCAACATCGAACCAAATCACCCCGTTTGGTCCAACCACCGCCCCCTCCCTGGCCGTTCAGGGGGTTCGTGATTTTTAATTTAATTTAAAAAATAATAATTTACCCCCTCTGGGGGAGTTGTTCAAGGTGGCGGCGGGGTGTGTGTGTGTGTGTGTGTGTCTGTGGAGGTTCCCCCTCCTCCCAACATCCTCCCTTACTGCCCAAACTGGCCTGTTTGGCCGGCTCTTCAGCCCAGGGGAAGGGTCCAATGGTAGTCCACACAGAGGCCAATTGTGCAGGTGCAGCAGCCTCCAAAATGGCCATCGCGCCAGAGGGGAAAGGCCCAAACACACTGAAGAGCCAGCCAAATGGGCCAGTTTGGGCAGTAAGGGAGGCCAGTGGGGAGGGGGAACCTCTGTGGGGCCCCTTCGCCACCTTGAGCAATTCCTCCAGAAGGGTTAAATTAAAACAATATATTATTTTTTAAATTGTGAACCACCACCCCGGCCCGGACCAACCCAGACCGGGGGGTGTTTGGAGCGGGTGCTAGACCAACTGGCCTGTTCTGGGTCCAGTTCTGACTTGAATCACACCAGACCAGCCAGATCCATGCACACTCCTACCCCCTTGCCTAGCCTTCTTAGCTTTCAACTAGAGCAGAGGTGGCTCACCTGGGTGCTTTCCAGGTGAGCCGCACAAGAGAGGCAAAATGCTTCCGTTCAGGCAAATAACATTCAAAACGTAAGTAGCAAAGTGCCCAGCAGGGGGAGCAGTCTCGCGAAAACTAACAACCCAAAAAACGAGCAATTCTTAAATGCCAGTTATACAACGTTATAGCACTGTGTCGCAGCGAATAAATTCAAAACAAGACATTAATTTTATTATTATTATTATTATTATTATTATTATTATTAGTATTATTATTATTACTACTACTACATTGGAAATATGAGTGGCACCCTGCTGTCAGCATAGGGACTGCGGTGTCACAACACAGGAATTGTGGAAGCACACATCAGAGATACGCCGTGACCTCGTTGCTGGGACTAATCTGGAAAGTGCCCTGATGCTCTCCAGCTATTGTTGGACTACAACTCCCATTATCCAGGCCACATTTTTTTGCTCCTGGGAATGATGGGAGTTGTAGTCCAACAACAGCTGGTAACCTCAGGTTAGCCATCCCTAACCTAGAGGCTTTAAGCTATTTACTGCAACAAACAAGGTGAAGAACGGGCAGTCAGATTACAAAATGATCTTGGCAGGAAAAGTAAACCAATGGTTTGGAAAGGTATGGGATATGGTATGGAAAGCCAGGGACTATTGTACGAACAATCTTGTATTGCTACCAGCTTCTCTTGATCATCTAATTACAAGACTTCCCCCCAAAATAAGTATAGTGCCATATTTAAATCCATAGCTACAAGAATCTTCAATTGTTGAGACTGAAAGTAATCTGCTTTTCCTGAAGAGATATATCACAGGCTGGACTTGAATGGGAGTGGTGTGCAGTAATCCCATGCAACTGATTAAAGCGTGCTTTATTACTAGCCAAAGGCCAACCTGATCTGCTCTGACCTCACAGTGGACCACCCTTTGCAAATGACTCTGCTGCCCTTGCAAACCCCTCTATGACATCGGACTAGTTATGGTAAGTCACAGCTCTGTATAGGCTATGGCCCAAACTACATGTGATATTGAGCCCAATATTAGGGCTAGCCAGTTTGTTTTTAACTTTGTGAACAGCAGCTGGATTGGGACCGTGTGGGAGGCTTTCATTCTTCCCTGATCTGGATTGCACCCCTCCTCCCACAGCTGCTATTTAACAAACCCAAAAGCTCTTCACTGGTGCTTTCCTTGCATGGGGAGGGGGAGCCCCAATCTGAATCCCAATCTGCTATCCCGACTGCTATTTACCCAGTTTTTAAAAAGCCTGTCAGCCCTAATAGTGACTTTACATCACATGTAGCTTGACTCTACACAGCTACAGGTAAACTGGCATGGCAGCCTCAGTTTTCTCTAACTCCACAGAGGGATTGGCTAGCCTTAGACCACCAGGAGGCGAAGAACTGGGGAAACAGCTGAATCTGAATTCTCGGGCCCAGGAGCTTTCCATGTAAAATCACACTCCCTCATCCATGGCAGCATGCCGCGTGCTTCTGAATGACACCTTGTGGGTGCAGATTGGTTGAGCAGTCTCGGAGCCTTTTGCTGGAAAATGGCAGACATCTCTAACTGCTTATAACGTAGGATATGCTGCTGTACCGGGGCCAACAAGCCTCGAAATCCAGTTCTGCATTGGCTTATCTCATTCCAGTGAGCTGAAAGGGAGCCAGAGAGAACTAACTGCCTTTCTTGTTGTCCTTTCTCAAGAGGACTCCAGCCAACTTGATCATTCACAACTGCCCCTTTAATAGGACCTATGCAGCAGAGGGGGATTTCCTGGCCGAGTCATCAGACTGCAGGCAAATGCTTTTGGTTTGTATCCAAGTTGCTTTGTACCCCTGCTTTTGTTGAAGGAAAAATAGGCATATTCAGTGACAGCACTGTGCAATTTGTTTTGGTGGTAGCTCTCTCCATTCACCTAGCTGAATAGGCTCTGTACCTAGTTTTTTTCAATTAAATTACTCTCCTACTTTCTGCTGTTTCTTTTGTTTGTTGATTGTTCTGCCCACCCCCCCTCTAAGTATGCTTGCCAATGAGGCTTGCATCAAAGTCACATAACACATACCGGTGGAGAATTTGCACATTTCCAGTAATGTTATTGTTAGCGCGCCAGAGAATAATACAAATACCAACCTTCTTCAAACTGCGCCTTCCTTCCTCCTGAGACATGCTCTCAATGTATTTATTTAGGAGGTAGAAGATGGCGAAAAGAGCACTAAGGACGTTGTTACACTCTCCTTTCTTTGCAAAAATAACATTCTTTTTGATTTAGCTGCCATCACTAAAAGCCAGGCTTAGAACATGTCTAAAAGATATCCAGAACCAAGTAATGGCAGGCAGCAAAGATAGGGAGTTCCTTTATTTGTTTGTTTGTTTGTTTGTTTGTTTGTTTCATTTTTATCCTGCTGTTCCTTCAAGGAGCCCAAAGCAGTGTACATGGTTAGGTTTATCCTCACAGCAGCCCTGTGAGGTGGGTGAGGCTGAGAGAAGTGACTGGTGCAGAGTCACCTAGTGAGCTTCATGGCTGAAGAGTTGATGGCCATCAAGAACACACACCTGTTTATCAATGGCAGAATTCAAAGAATGTCCTGGTCTAAAGCATAGATCTCAATTTCTCCTAGCCAGGAAGACTTCAGGATTCAAGCCCACAATCTCACAAGTACACATTACCAAAGCTGCCTGGCTTTAACCATTCACCATGCTTCAAGAGGAAATGAGCTGCAATTGGTGCCTGCAACATATGGTTCAAGCTGCCCTCTGACAGCACTCCTCAACTCACTCTTTGTGTCTCAGATCTGCCATATTGGTTTCTTTTTGCAGCATGGGTCAGTTTGACCCATGCTGTAGTCATAAAAACTGAAAATTAGACCGTCATTCCCATTCTCAGAATATGGGCAGAAGTCTTATCAAAGTCAATGAAGCTTGCAGTGGTGGCACACCATGAGGAACAGTGCCGAGGTAATTTCTATATTAAGCAGAGCTAAAGGATATCGCTTGCTTTTCACTGTCCCGAATTTGCCAAAGATAATTAGAATCAAAGATACTCATAGTAAATAATGTTAAACATTTCTGTAACTATTAGATGATGCCTCTCCTTACATAGTACTTTAAGATAAATAGAAATTAATCTTTAAATATTCAGGCTTCAGTTTAAATGTGAATATCTATTCTCCATGCAATTTCTAGTATTGATTGGGAAAAGAAAATATATCATTATTACAGGTGAAACTTGGAAAATTAGAATATCGTGCAAAAGTCCATTAATTTCAGTAATGCAAATTAAAAGGTGAAACTGATATATGAGACAGATGCATTACATGAAAAGCGAGATAAGTCAAGCCTTAATTTGTTATAATTGTGATGATCATGGCGTACAGCTCATGAGAACCCCAAATCCACAATCCCAGAAAATTAGAATATTACATGGAACCAAGAAGACAAGGATTGTAAAATAGAACAATATCGGACCTCTGAAAAGTATACAGTGTACTGTGCTTGATTGGCCAGCAAACCCCCTGACCTGACCCCATAGAGAATCTATGGGGCATTGCCAAGAGAAGGATGAGAGACATGAGACCAAACAATGCAGAATTGCTGAAGGCCGCTAATGAAGCATCCTGGTCTTCCATAATACCTCATCAGTGCCACAGGCTGATAGCATCCATGCTACGCCGCATTGAGGCAGTAATTGCTGCAAAAGGGGCCCAAACCAAGTACTGAATACATATGCATGCTTATACTTTTCAGAGGTCCGATATTGTTCTATTCTACAATCCTTGTCTTCTTGGTTCCATGTAATATTCTAATTTTTGGGGATTGTGGATTTGGGGTTTTCATGAGCTGTACGCCATGATTATCACAGTTATAACAAATTAAGGCTTGACTTATCTCGCTTTGCATGTAATGCGTCTGTCTCATATATCAGTTTCACCTTTTGATTTGCATTACTGAAATTAATGGACTTTTGCACGATATTCTAATTTTCCGAGTTTCACCTGTAATTATTATAGATAACAGTAGAAGGAATGGAGAACACAAGTAAACTGAACAAAATATTAAAAAAGAATAAGTTAAAAGCACAATGTAATGTTCAGTCAACCAGCAGCCTGATAGGATGATTTCCTAAGAGATCTGATCTTTTCCTCACTTCTAATAGTAGGAAAGCAAAAATGATCATCACATTCTGAAAGTCATATTTTCCTCAGTTTCACAAAACAAAAAATAAGTCTTCAGCCAGAGGAAAGAAATAGCTAGTCATGTTTATCACTTGTGTAGCAGTTCTAAGTGTTTAAAGCATTCGGGTGTATTGCTGTGCTGTGATCCTCGCAATAAGTATTGTGAGTAATATGGTGAGCATTGTTTCCTCCATAAACAGTGCTGGCTGAGGGGCTTTTGCCACCTGAGGCGAAGCCAAGAGGGCACTGCCCCACCCCTAATGCCAGCGCCAAACCCTCACACCAATACAGCCCCATCCTCTTTGCTAGAGTCACCATTCCCCATCTCCCATCTGCTTTGCATTCTGGACACACTAGCGTTTTAAAGTTCAGGTTAGCGGCAAAGGCGGTGAGGACAGAGCGTCTAGCATACAGTGGTGTCTTCTGAAGTTCTGCTCATTTGCCACCACTTCACTAACAACAAAAACAACTTTGTTTGTTGACCACCCCCTAACAAATTGTTCTCTGGGCAGCTTACAAAGCAAAACAATAAAGCAACCATTGCGTAAAAGATACAGAAGACACATAAAACAAAACAAAATAATACCATAAAATACAAAACATGACAGTTTGGTTTTTTTGACCACCTTTTTAAAAGACCTGGATGAACAGAAAGGTCTTCACCTGGCATCTAAAAGAAGAAAGTGATGATGCCGGCTGAGCCTCCCTGGGGAGACTATTCCACAAATGGGGTGACACTAGCTGCTTTGCTTTCCCTCTTACTCTCTTTTTCCTGCGCCTTCCACCAGTACATTGCTTTTGCTCCCATAATGTAGCTAGCGGGGTAGCAGCAGGCATACAGGTGAGGCAACACCTGTGGGGCGGGGCAGGGTGAGATGTCCAAACTGGCTGCACCATGGCACAGATGCTGTCTGAGGCTGTCGCCTTACCTTGCCTCAAAAAGAAACCACCCCTGCCAGAGTGAGCATGAGGGGCTGAAGCTAAGGAGCTTTCCTAAGGTCAACTAGCAAGTTCATAGCAGAGGGACTTCCTGATTCATAGCTTAGTTCAGGGATTCTCAACCTTGGGTCCTCACATGCTCGTGGACTACACCTTTCCTCAAGATCAACTACAAAATAACACCTTTCCTCAGATCAACTTCTGATGCAGAGAGAGTGTGCTGTTTCAAATCTGTAAAAGCCCTTCCTAGGCAGAAATGACAATGCAAGAGGTGACTTTCATTATGTTTAGTTTTACCTTTGGGGAAAGAAACTACAGTTACAGAAATGACAATATCTACATGTTCTAGATGTAATTGAGTCAGAAAAGCAGGGTTGAGTTGATAGTTGTATGGCTGACCATCAAAGAAGATGAAAACTTGGAAAAAACTGAGGTAGCAAGTTGAGCTTACTAATGATCTTTTTCCTTGTGGCATTAGAAAAGAGACAGGACCATCAGAAGTGCCCATTCGGAATTTGGAATGGAGAAGCAATGAGATTTTGGGAAGGGGAAGCAAGATCCCAGTAAACTGTAAAGGCCTGCTCTTGGTATCTTCACGATTCAATGGGGGGGGGGAGTGTTTTAAGGGCAGTTGAGATGGTTACTTTTTAAACCTCATAACAGGTACAGTAAGGTCATCCACACAGCTCTATCATGCCACCTTCATTTTCTAAGCAAAGGGTTTATGCCTTTGATATGCATACCTACTGGAACCCATTTAATTGTTTATTACTAGTGTAGTGTCATGAACCCCAGGTCTGAACGTGGGGACAACACAACACAGAGGACTTGCAGGATGAAGAGCATTTCAAGGCATTCCCACCTCCACCATTAGGACCTCCCATACTTTCTGACCCCTTCAACATACCTTGACCCTTATCCTCTGATTCAGGGGATGAAGCAGAGGCTCCACCAGCAACTACTCAGCAGCCAGCACCTGGAGAATAGGGCACTGGCCCTTTAAAACTTAGACATTTCCAGATTAAGGTGGGACTGCCCTCCTGCCTGCTCTGTTTAAGGCTTCCATTTGTCACTGCGATTGCAGCCTTGGATTACTATTCCAGAATGACTACAATCATAGGCAAAGTTAGGTATGGCTAAACCCATAGGCAAAACTAGGGTGGGGCAGCCAGGGCACGTGCCCTAGGTGCCACTGGGGGGTGCCACTGCCATGCTGCTCCCCACCCCCTCCCCAATTCACGGGTTTAAAAATAAAATAATTTTTTTAACCTGTAGCTCCTTCGGGGCGCTTCCTAAGGGCTGCAGGTAGGGTCTGAGGATTTTTGAGCTGATATTATGGTAAAGTTATCTGAAAGATGGGTGTCAGATGTTTGGACAGGGGCGCAATTTCAGTGCTTGCCCTAGGCGCTATTTTCCCTAGATATGCCTCTGGCTAAACCCATTCATAAGCCACCTAATGGCACAGCGGGAAATGACTTGCCTAGCATGCATGAGGTTGCCAGTTTGAACCCCCACTGGTTTGTTTCCCAGACTATGGGAAACACCTCTATCAGGCAGCAGCGATAGAGGAAGATGCTGCAAGGCATTATCTCATACTGTGTGGGAGGAGGCAATGGTATACCCCTCCTGTATTTTACCAATGAAAAAACGCAGGGCTCTGTGGTCGCCAGGAGTCGACACTGACTCGACAGCACACTTTACCTTTAAACTAATTCATATATATAAACAGGTTCAAAGAACCCAGGCTGCTGCCCCTCAGGAGCTGTGCCTCGTGCCCCAGACACGCCCCTGTGTCTGACGTCAGGCATAGGGGGCATGGCTACCCACTCCCTGCATCTGATATCAGGTGCTGATGCAGGGGTTGGGGCTAGGGGGCTGCGGCGGTGGGCTGAGCCCGGGCCGTCACCAGCCTCTCTCCGTGCCTGTTTATGAAAGAGCCTCACTGCACCCATTGGCGTTCTCAAGTAAACATGTATAAGATCAGGCTGCATGTGAATTACCTTGCCTTTAGGGACAGTCTGTGCATTTCCTTCCCTGTATGCATGAAACAGATGCACACATATGTAGTTCAAATCAACTCGGCTGTAGCCATTATGGGAAGGTGACAAAAGGCTCTTTTCAGATCATCCACAAGATGGTTCACATATACCATTTCACCTTTATTCCTATGACCAGTATAGGACCCCTAAGCCAAAGCATTCTAAGACTCCACACTTTTCTGATCAATGATGAATCCAGTCAGTCACACAGGCATACAAAGGATGGCACGCAAATAAAGAATCAAATATCCTACCCCAACTTTACTAAAATTAGCTCAGTATGCATTCTCCTCCTCTATGTTCACCAGAACAATTTCATTGATTTCCACCTAAAGTCAGCCACAGGCTTTCTTAAGAACACATATGAAAAATATTTAGACATCAAACTGGTTATTATTTAGGAATATAAGATGCTGTCTTATTCCAAGTCAAACCATTAGTCTTGAAAAACAGTTTAAAAAACCAGTTGTTTTTTTTACTGTCTGTTGAGCCCAAACCACACATGCTCTTTGGAGTTTATGGTAGGAAAAAAACACATAAATACAGACTTTACTGTAGCGTTGGGTGGTGCCTGCCTTAAAGGGGCCACCTGCTCTTGCTGGGATTGGGGCAGCTCTGCATCACTGAACCGATGCACCAAATTGGTGACAACATCAGGCCACATCGGCTTGACCTGAGAGTGGCCGGCACAGAGTTGGGACAGAGCATGGACATCAAGGTGGCCAGAAGCACTCATCTCCCGAGGGATAGGAATTGTAAAAGGGGGATCAGTGCAGGAGTGCAAGGTTTTCCACCCTAGGGGGTGGGGGAGGCAGCAGGTGGCCCCAGTTCACAGGCTGTCCCTGAACATTTCCCACCCTTTTGCTCCATGTTTGCTATGCCCCTACTCCATCCCTGGATAGGAAGCATGCTAGGGAGCTCTGCAGACCTAAAGTTGTTGGAAAAGAGGAACTAAAAGCTGAAGGCTAGGGACTTGGAACAGGTTGGAAAGGGGCCAAGCACAAAAAGGGGTTGGAAAGGCAGAGGTGCCCCTAGGTAATTTTGGAGCCTTAACCTAAAGGCCTTTGGAGGCCCCTCCTACCCTGCAACTTAAGCATCATCATGCTTGGCTGGATGACCACACCACCTGGGACAGACTAAAGAGGATTTGAGGGCCCCTAGGGGCAGTGGAAGCCCTA
The DNA here is from genome assembly GCF_027244095.1 of Hemicordylus capensis. Taxonomy (NCBI): domain Eukaryota; kingdom Metazoa; phylum Chordata; class Lepidosauria; order Squamata; family Cordylidae; genus Hemicordylus; species Hemicordylus capensis. The sequence goes on from NC_069657.1 coordinate 176,758,372, forward strand.
GACTTCGGCCTCCAGGGAAAAGAGTGCCTCCAGTTGCAGGGGCCAGAGGTTTCTCTACTATTATGTCCGAATGCATGCAACTCTGGTCCCATTTGTCCAGCAACTGAGGTCTGAGGTTGTGCTCCACCGGCTCCAATTTGAACCCTCGGTTTGTAGTAAGTTTTGCTGCTCATAACCAGGGTTCCAGTCAGGATCATTCATGACATCCGGATGCCGCTCTGGAGGCTGCATTCAGTCAAACCAGGAGGGAGAAAGCTTCTCCCTCTCTCCGGGTATGATTGGTTGTGCAGGCTGTCCTTCAAGCCACACAGCCAGTTCCCCCTCCTCTCTGCAATCTCCCTGACTGCAGAGAGTCTGCTCTCTGTTCTGTCTGAATGCGGACAGGAGAGCAGGGGGGTGGGAGTGGAAATGGTTCCATGTTACGTGTGAATGCAGCCTCTCTTTCAAAACCCCAGTAGTTATTCATTTGTTGTTTTTAATTTTTTTTAAAAAAAACCCCCAAAACTCCTACTTTTACTTTTTTTACTGCCAGCTCATCATCATTGTCAGAGATGCATCATCATGGCAGAGCTACAAAGTGTAGTTGTCTCTTGGCGGAAGCCATCTTGAATACCCATCCAAGGTCAGATGTAGTGAGGGAAAGACTTCTGACATGAAAATGGCAGCCACCACACAGTGGCGCTCTCTCTCTCTCTCTCTTGCTCTCTCTGGTTATTTTGATATAAATAGTGGTGTTAATACAGAAAGAGATATCACCAAAAATAGAAGGGAGTAAAAATATACAGGTATTCTGTACATGATACCATGATACTAAACCAGTCTATTAACTTGGGTATGTTTTGTACAGTGTTGTTAATGACTTATTTTTATCATGATGTCTCAACAACTGTTTACTTTCTGACTTTACTGTGAAACACACATGGATCTTGATACTTAACCAATTCATCCATTTGTAGTAGTGACCAAAGCAGAAAATTAAAACAAGCTCACTGCGAGATCATTGCTCTGGAATTTGTGTCAAGCATCTTGATGAGGTTTCCTGCTTCATGCTGTCAGCATTGTGTCCACCTCTATCTCAACTATTCAGAGGGCGTAGCAGAGATGATACAGCAGCCTGCCACACCTATCTCTCCAGTGCAGTCATTCCCAACAACTATTAATAGTCCAAAATGCCCTTTCCAGCCCCCTCCCCACCACACACTTAAAAGAAAAGCTTTGTCAGCCTGTCGCGTTGTAGTTCCAACTTCTGGTCTGATATCTATTTTCTAATTTCAAAAAAAGCCTGCCTTAGGAAATGCACGAGGTATGTCTTTCTTCTCAGATGGTTTGTTGCCTACAGTCAAGACTTCACAGTGCATTCATTCTTATTTTTGTCAAATATCGGCTGTTATTCAGAACCCGTGCACTATAATCTGTGTCTGGTGAAGCACCGTAGATGCATAGGCACAACTTGCTTGGCCTTGCATCTTTATAAAGATATTATATTATCCCAACATTCCTTCAGGGAAGCATAGATGGCCCTCCCTTTTATCACAACAATCCTGTGAGGCGGATTAGGCTGAGTGACTGGCCCAAGGTCACTCAGTGAGCATAAAAGGATGAACAGGACTTCAACACAGGTTTATCCACTCTACCAATACACCAACCACTACACCACACCAATTCTCACGTCTAATCCTCTGGTAGCTTTGAAAATGGTTTATTGTTCCTGCTCTCTGCCCTCTTCCCTATCAGCTGAATGGACTAACTCTTCATTAGAACAGGCAGGGTGTTACCAGCTGAGCTTATTCCGCCTGCTCCCAGAAGCCTCCCTGGTTACAACTGCATCTCCAGGCATGGAGATTGCACTTTTGCTATGCTCAAGAGCTGCACCACAATGTGAGCGCACCGCAATGTGTGAGCTCCCAGTCTGTTATACATGGGGACAAGTCACTTAGTTGGCAGTGAACTGGCTGCCCCTAGATTTGGCTGCAAGCCCCATAAATTGGAAAGGGGATTAGATCCACGCTCCCTCTTTCTCTGAGGGGGCCCTGGCTAAGCAGACTCCAGAACTAGCTCATTCTAAACAGCGTCATGCCTACTTACGAGTCCACAGCAGCCTCAGGGCAGAGCAGTCTGGCAATGGAAAGCTGTGCATCATGTTGGCCGTTATAATAATAATATAATAAGTGCAACCTACAGGGAGACCATTTTTGGCTGACATAGGTGCCAGAGCAAATCATCAAAATCTGCATCCCCCTCTTGCACGCCCCAAGCTGTGTGGTCAGAGCAGTAGTGGGAGAGCATTCCCACTGCCACTCCCACTGGCTGGGTACATGTTTCCCCCCCTTTCTCTCCCTCGCTAGAGGGAGTGAACAGAGCGGAGCCACTATTGGGCGAATGGGTTCAAAGAACCGCTCAGGGGCTGCGCCTGATGTCAGACATGGGGGCGTGATTTAGCTCTCCAATAGGGTGGCACAGCCCCATTTGGGAGCAACATCGGCCCACGCTGCATCGGCAGCAGGGTCAGAGTGACTCTCCCTACCTTTTAAAGGATTTCACTCCCCAATGGGGCCATGCGGCCCTGCTCGGGAGTTAGATTGGCCTGTGCTACATTTGGCAGCGCAGCTGGAGCGGCTCTCCCTGCCTTTAAAATTCAGAGAGAGTCACTCGGGCCGTGCTTCCAACTCACTGCCCTGTTTGGGAGCTAAACCACATCCCCGCATCTGACATCAGATGCAGGGGTGTGGCTAAACACTTCCTGCATCTGATGTCAGATGCAGGGGGCAGGACTAAGGGGGCTGCCCTCTTCTGCCCTCAAAATATATGTACCCAGCTGGCAAATGCCTGCTTGGAAAAGAGTACTGGATGGGGGGAAACCAAAGACGGTGGCTCCCAGTAGCTGGTGGCCCAGGTTCTTTGAACCTCTCCACTCTATTAGCTCCACCCCTGAGCACTCCCTTATGCCAGTGCATCTTTCCCCCCCACTACTAGAAGGCTAGTAGCAGTAACATCCTTCTGGATGTTAGCCACAGTGCTGAGGGTGAATAGGAACATCTGCTTTCTGCTGCTAAATATAAGAGAGTCACCATATTTAAAGGTGCCTCTTTGAATTATCAGGGGTTCAGGTGGTAGATGATACACTTGAGAACCACTGTATGATAGGTTTCATGTAAATAGAAAAGAATTCAGTATGCTTGTTTCTCTTACTTCTCAGCACTGCTTTAATTTAGACTCAAGTTTGTTTCCATTCCCATGTTCAGATGGTGTTATTTCATTCTGTCACTATAAATTATTGGTGCTGAAAATGCTGAATCAGGAAATGGGTTATAGCTCTTGAAGAAATGAATCCCACATTATGTCAAATGCTTCTGCTGAACTTTATGTTGTGTCCCTCAGCATGAGCCATTGTCACACATTTTGAAGGCCATGGTTACACATCAGAGTCTTCAGAGTGTCAGCTTTTCTTGTTTCTGAAATCATAGTGGGGAGATAATGTTGTTAGGTTGCACTTGTGCTTAATTCTCAGGCATTGTGCTTATGCTGCTTCTGCAGCAGTCAAGAGATGAGGGAGTTGCTTATTTACCTAATTTGCTTTCTTTACCTAATTAGGTAGTAGGGCTGCCTATATTTGCAAGACTAGAGCATGACAGGATGTCACTTTTTATTTCAAAAACCTCTTGAAGGGGAGAAGATTATTAAAGTTGGGAATTGGGTGTGGAACTTTAAGCAGAACCAGAAAATAATGCTACTAATAAAAGTTTTGTAGGAGAATTCCCAGCCCTTTTGGGGAAAGTAGGTAAAATTAATGTCATAAAATAAAGTAAAAACAAAAACAGCTTTCCCCTTGCAATCATGTTTACCCATTTATTTATTCAGTTTATATCCTGGCTTACTTATTGCATGAACTGAGAGTGAGTTACTACATTTCTCTGTTTTGTTTTTCAGATTTCCATGGGCCTGTTCAGACGATGCTTTCAACACATGATTAGATTCCTCTACATGTGTACAAATGATTGAAAATTGAAAATCATCCAAATTGAAAAACATACATTATTATCTATCCAGGATTTAAAGGTCATTCACACAATCAAAAACTGTTCTACCTGGGTTTGGGAGCTGTGTGTGCTCCCAATTTTCAGTTGAGTGGAAGCAAGGTGGGAAGAAAACCTGGGTAGACTTGATTGTGTGGAAGCAAAATATGAGGAAAAACTATCCAGGATTTCTACCTAGGATTTCCTCCTACCTTCCACACAATTGAAAATTGGAAGCACACACAGCTCCCAGGTAGAACAGTTTTTGATTGTGTGAATGACCTCAGTATGTTGGCTTTAAAATGTGTGTTAGGCACTATCATGTGATTAGATGATCATCCAGATTGCTATGTGATGTTCCCTGCCCTAACCATTGAGATCCTATTGTAAAAACAATAGAGCCCAAGATAAGATCATTCACTTTACCCACATCGGGCTGTAAGGCTGAATTTGTTATCCAAGTGGGTATTTAAAAAACATAGATATAGATATACCTATCATGCATTTTAAAGTGAACTGGCCCCTTGACAATTAGATATCCTTGACAGGATCAGATTATTTCAGAGGAGAGAATACCGGAGCCTAATATACAGTGTATTTGTAATAATCTGTTTCTTTACAATGTCTAGGTCGAGCTGGCATTACCAGGGCAAAGAAGAAAGCACACACAGAAAACAGTGACTTGATTCATAACATCCTTCCAAAGTCCCCACATCAACTTTCATGTCAGAAACTTCTTAGTCACTTCACAAGCCAGCTAGGGATTTCCACAATCACAGCTTCCTGCGAGCGATAATGGTGCCATTTTAGTAGGACATAGAAAGGTGCGACCTCGTTCCGCTGAAAGGTGCTACCTCCACCCACACATGTACACCCTCCCAGATTTCCATCCTATATTCTGGTCATTCTTCAGGGCCTTCTTTATGGCCCTTCGGAAATATATACCATTTTCACCTAAATCTAGCATGCACAGCCCATGATTCTTCAGATTGTAGTCCCCAGACCCTGTCCCTCGAACCTGACCTGACATTTCACCCCTGGCCCACTACAGCTCCATTCCCTGGCTGTCCTTGTGAGGCCAGTATCTTTTGGATCAAAATATCTAAAGTCTGCTGCCTTGGCCCAAAAGAACTCCAGCTTTCAGTATTGCTGTGGCTTCTGTGTTCCCTCCCATGTCTACCCATCATGGCTTATTTCTGCATCCTACAATAAGGAACAAACCCTGCCAAAATGGAGTAAGTTTGTAATACATTGCCCGAGATGTCATAGTGCTAGATAAGAAGGTTGCTGGTTAAAAAGAAATTGGTTGAATACAGAGATTCACAAATGTCTATGTCAGACGAATGGAAGCAATTGCACTGCTGCTGATGCTGTTTCTTTTTCTTCTGCTGCTGCTTCTCATATTGGATCTGAGCAAGGATCTTCTCTCTCCACTGTTAGATGGGGCAGAGCTGCAACAACAGAAGAAGAATTTGAGCAGATACCCAGACCTCAGGAAGAATCATGGACTTTCCAAGGGCTGTTTGCTACAGAGAGCTGGCAACATTTTTTTAAAAAAGGAGAATTAAGATGATGATACACTTGCCCCTGAACATCAAAGAGAAATGGGAGGTGTGCTACCTGGCCAGCATCACTAGGTAAGCCTTTCAGTCTGCTACGTCTTTACACTTTGTTTCATTTTTGGCAGTGTTGTTTAGTTTCCAGGCAGTCCTTTCATGAGGCAAGGTGAGCCAGTCGACTCAAGCAATGGATTGCTACAGTGCCAGCAGGGCGGTGAGATGCCCCTTCCTGCTGCAATCAGAGCATTTCTTCAAGACTGATCTGACCCTCACAAGCTTTCCAAGGAGTGCCTCTCCTTGCACTCCTTGAAGAACTTGCAAGAAGCATGAGGAAGCATGAGGAGAGGAGAGAAGTCTGCTGGCAACTTTTCCTCCTCCTCCTCGTACTACTGCTACTATTATTACAAATATCTATACATTGCTTTTCAACAAGGTTATCAAAGCAGTTTACCTAGAAAAAGAAACAAAATGGCCCCATGTTCCTAAAGGGCTAACAATCTAAGAAGAAACAGAAGACAGATACCAGCAACAGCTACTGGAAGGATGCTGTGCTGTGGTTGGATAGGGACAGTTGCTCTCCCCCTGCTCAATATAAGAAACTTGACACCTCCAAAGGTGCCCATTTTTTGTTCGGTTAGCTCAATCCCCCCTCCCCCCCACCACTTTCAAAGTTCATGGGGATCAGTTTTGAAAGGGAGCAAGCCCCTGCTAGGGACATGGGGCAAGTCTGCATTCAAGGCCTCGCCTCAGGCACTGCAGTACCTTGGGCCACCCTGGCTAAAGCTCCTCCTATTGATTTACAGAGCCAGCATTTACACAGTTGAAAACTGGCCCAGTTGGCATGTGTTCATGAGGCCAAACCAGACATGATGGGGAATTGGCTTACAGTATCAGAGGTGGAAGAAAATTGCTTGGGCAATGGAACATGGTTAAGTAAGGTGGGGAGGTGGGGGATTATCCCGCGCAGAGCATCTGTGCGCTAGTACTTGATTGCTCCCCTCACCCCCTGCCACAGCCCCCCTCACCTCAGAGATCTCTCCACCCGCACCTGAGCTGCACTAATCTGAGCTTCACTCTTGCTCTTCCTCCTCCTCCTCCATCCAGTTGCTTCCATCCCCCTCACCTTTCTTGGTCATGGCTGCAGCTGGCCAAGCTGCAGCCCCCTATTCCCAGAGACCTCCTCACCCGAGCCCTGCTCCTGCTCCTCCCCACAGAAGCCTCCGCAGCAGCAATTGACCGGAACCTTCCTCGCTGCCATGGTCACTCATTCCCCTCAGGCCGCTGACAGGCCCAGGCCCGTCCCTTGCCTGCCTGCCTGCCTGCCTCCCTTCCTCCACCAATGGCCTCAGTAGCCCCAAACAGCAGCAGTGGTTGACTGGGCCCTTCCTTACTGCTGCCACCACCATAGCTGCTTGTACCCCTCAGGCTGCTGACAGGCTCAGGCCCGTCCCTCGTCCTTCCTTCTTTCTCTCTTCCCCTCCCTTCTTTCTCTCTCTCTTTCTCTCTCCTCCACTCACTCTTCCCTTCTGTCTTTCTTCCGCTCCCCCCTTCCCCCCCTTCCTGAGTTAACAGATCTTGTTCGTTTTGTTTCCTCATCTAATTCACACAACGGCAGCCTCCTTCTCCTGAAGGAGCTCTTTCCTCCCTCATAACCCCTCTCTTCACAGACCTCAGCCCACTTTCCTTTTATATATATAGATTCCTCTCTTCTACATTCATTTTTCAACCAGTAACATTTGCATTCCAACTGACCTTAACCATCACAGACGACTCCTCCCTATCTGCATACAGAATCCCCACTGCCCAATAATCCATGGTGCTTCTGCTCTCACAGGCTCCTTATCCCTATCTGCATATGGAATCCCCACTGCCCAATCAAGTTGTTGTACACTGCCCAGAGCCTTTGGATGTGGAGGTTTATAAATGTAATAAATAAATAAATGACCAACCAACCAACCAGCCACGGTGCTCACACATGGGATTAGCCACAGGTACGCCTTAGATAATTATATATAGAGATTTTTAGCTTGAAAGAATCCCAGAACCTGGTTTTTTGCTGACAGTAAGTGGGGAGGTGCTAAATGATTGCTGCCCTCTAAAGACAGCTTAAGGGGCAAAAACTGCAGTGCTCAGAATCTCTCTCTGCACCTTACTCTATCCTTTTAGTTAACACACATCAATGTCTATATATAACAATAACATATACATTGGGTTTGTGCTTGCCAGCTAGCTAGACTTTGTAGACATTCTCCCACACTGAGAGAAAGAAAAATAATTCACTGGCACTGATTTCATCTTCCACAAGTGTGGAGAGTAGGAATCTCTCTCCTTTCTTTACTCCACCCACTCTCCTAACTCTGTCCCTCTCAGATCTCTTTTGTTTCATGCTGGGAATACAAGGGAGCAGACTGTTTTGGCTAGAATGAGATGGACACAGATGTGACCACCTGTTGCAGGCTCCTTGCTTTCCACTGGCTCCCATAACACTTCTAAAAATTAACTGGAGAAGAATGGTAACCCTTAAAATTGCTTAGCACCAGGCACTATGGAGTAGTTTCTGTGTTTCCTTACATGCAGGTTGGCATCCCAATGTCTGCTGTGCTGCTCCGCACAGAGTGTCTGAGTGTAGATGTGCCAACCCAGGATCTGATTTTGCCACAGCTTCTTCTCTGATTTCAAAGAAAGGAAATATCCTTGGACAAATCTGCTTTGTCAAGGTTGAAAGTGTTCCACACCACAGATGGCGACCATAAGGTGCAAGTGAGTTTGCCGATGAACTGGAGATGCCCTGCCCATTTGCTTCACTTCTAAAGGCTTAGAAGGAGGGGGGAGCCCCACCTTTCCCCCTCCTCTCATTTATGAAGTGAGATAATGTGCTTGAAACAGTTCTTCACTTTAATGCCTTGGTTCTGCACGATTTGTGGCATCCCTGCTACTGCCAATTCGGCCATGTGTAGCTCCTGCTGCAATCCATCTCACTTGTAGCACAATTGCGGCAACAATTTATTAAGACAAAAAAGGAGTGGAAGTGCTAGGACGTCTGGGTGTGGGTATGTCTGTGCACACAGCATCTTGCTATGGTTCAAGCTTCGGTTCTAGGAGGCTCACTGGGGTATTCGAAGGGATGACTCACCAAGCATTGTTGCAAAATGAGTTGTAGCTGTGCCACTCGTCTGTATCGGAAGTGCCCACCTAGCTGTGAACCTAACGGATGCTTTTTGGTCAACTGCTGTTCTCTACAGGATCTTGATTGGAAGGAGGGACTTTCCCAGCAAACATGAGGGGAGTTTCAACAGCTGCCTATGCATTGGGCAGAGTCGTAAGGGCTACAAAATCAAAAGACATTCGCTGGCTATTATGACTTTCCTGTTTGTCTGAGGCAATGCCTTTGTGTAAATACTGGCAGACCCGTGTTGTTCTCTTGGGTAGAGTGAAAAGATGATGGCCACATCTGTACAATGCTGCATTGCCTGATTGCTGAAAGTGCAGTTTTCATGGCCATTTGGTTCCCTTTCGTACGAAGCTAGATTAGAACGTTAGTCACACTAACGTGTGGCCTGACCATGATGCTCACTGCAGGCAGCAGATTTGTGGGGGGAGGAAGCCCTGTTCCTACCAGCCAGCCCTGCCTCCACTGCTCTTTTCTTCCTCTGCCTCCTCCCACTCTCCAAGAATTTAAAAAGAAATAGGAGAATGGAGCTACTAGACTACACCACTCTCCTCCACAGAGCTCAGGAGGAGGAGAACCAGGCAGCAGCTGGTGTGCCACTGGTGGGTAAGGGGGCAAGGCGGTATATGGTCTGCCACCTCAGGCCTTGAGAGGCCTTGGGTTGTCTTTAGTGGCACTCACACTGGGGGTGGGGTTGAAAAACAAGCACGATTGGTGTGGTAGAGTGATAGAAAACTGAGGCTGCACTTGGCTGGCAGAGTGGCTAAGAAGCTGTTTGGAGGAGGCCAGAGTGGATATATCTGAAACCTTGAAAAATCAGTGGGAGGGGAATGGTCCCAGGGCAATGCTCAGCAGCACCAACACCACCCCACTCAAATGGACTGAAATTACTTTTGGTCACCTGTCCGCATGAGGAGAAAAAGCCACAGGATCATTTCTGACAAACGGGCAACCCCAGAGGATTCAAAGATGATGCTATTATTGGGCACCTGAAGCTGTCAGTGTTTGCAACTGTGCCCCATACTGCCTGCCCAACTTGCACATTTGTAAATATGCACATGATCAAATAGGCACCTAAAGTCTCCAGTTATTTCTCTCCTTCAGCTGAGAGCAAAGCTGCTCTTAAATTCCCACTCCTTGGCCAAGGGGAAGCGGAAAATAATATTAAGAATGCACCTCTGGTAGAAAGACCCTCTTACTCTGACACCCCTGCCCCCCCATCTGTGATTTCCTTCGTTTCATTGTGTGGGAACACAGCTTCTGATTTTCAGTGTTGTCAGATTTATAGGACTCCACTTCCTGGCTAAACAGGGGCATTTTTTTTAAAAAAGGAGTATAAACCGACGGAGTGTCTCAAGTATTCTTTCTCTTATTGGCTTCCATCTGAGGCAGTCCAACAATAACACAGCACACAAGAATTTCTTGTATTTCTGTGATAATGTGTATGCTCAAATAGACATCCTGGGATCTTTCGAAGCACTAATAATATAAACATTACCCAAAGGCTTGACCTGAGAATATAGATTAACATAATGGTCTTGGTCCTGCAGAGCAATGAAGACATCCAGCGACCTGAAGGAAACAGTGGAATTATTTAATCCAGGCTTATCAGAAAGTATGTTGTCATATAGAGAAAGATGTGGGGGAGAGAGGGAGAGAGAGAGGAGGGGTAATGGAGCTTCTGCCTGTACAGTAACTGTACCGAGGACTGAAAGTGAAAAGAGTGAAATAATATCTGCCATACGCTTTTTTGAAACTGTCAGATGTTCAGTGTAAACCTGGAGCTGGGCCTATGTTGAACCTTTGTCCATCCACAATGACTGTGGGAGATAGAAACTAAAGCAAGGTCAGCACAGAATTCCTCATCTATACAACCAAACCTATTATTCTGATATAGGTCTCTTCCAAATCATGTGTTGTCTCCAGAGGGATCTCAGGTAGGGATGTATAGAATGTTCTGGCAGCAAAATGTTTCAGCTCAAAACAGGCTATTTCCAGTCTTTCAAGTGTTTTGATCTCAAAACAGAACACCTTTTAAATAAAGGACCTATTTCAAGCTCAGAGCAGAACAACTCCATTTCAATCGAAACGTTCCTACATTCCGAGTGCCATTTTGGAGGACTGTTTTCTCCTTGTTGATTGGTTTTCTGGCACTGGCTTTTGATTGGCTTGTGATCTCCTTGCACCTTGGTTGCCTTGTTATCACACAAATCAAGTGTTGTCATGGGCAACTGTGGCTGGGGGGAGGGAGGGGAGAAGGGGAACACAAAAGGAGGGAATTTCTAAATGTATTCAAAGGGACTGGGAAGCAGAGACAGTTCTTATACTAACTGTGCCTCAGGAAAAAGAATGAGGAAGAGGAGAGGAGGAAGGGAGGATTTATTTTTGTGGTTTTCTTTTATTATCTGTGTTTGCTGAATCTCAGATTGACAAAGGCAGAACTTGGGTGCCTGCCTGCCTTGAGTTGTGGTTTGCTTTGTTTGTGAGCTAGTGCTGCAGTGAGAAATGGACAGTAGCAGCTCTCACTCTCTCTCTCACACATATTTCTTGGTGATTGCTGTGATAAGCTCCATGTCTGGCCTTGAAACTAACTTGTGCTTTACCCACTGCTCTAATCTGCTTTGCAATCTGCATTGCAAGGTGTTGTACTCAGTCAAAATGTGGCTGAAGTTGCTCTTATTGAGTGTATGTCTATGCTTGCTACCACGTAAAAGTGTTGCTGTGACAGCTGTTGCAATGCTAGGAAGTAAGGAGTCATAATTGTGTGTGAGAGAGCAACTGTGCCATTTGTGTTACTGCAGCATAGACATAATGACAATAATGACGATGAATATCGCTTTTCAACAGAAGTCCCCAGAGTGGTTTACACAGATATAAATAAAATGTCTCCCTGTCCCCAAATGGCTCACAGTCTAAAAAACTGTGACTGGCACTGTGGCTGGCATTCTGTGTCAGTGATTCTTTTTTGCTTTGTTTTTTGTTCATTTTTGGACTGGACTGTATTTAAAATGTATGTTCTGTGTTGGGAAGGACAGATTCCATTCTACTGTATGCTTCTGCAGTGTTTTTCAAGGCAGGATTACAAAATGCATTGCAAATTGCAAAACAAAACTGGTGTGTGCACTCTGTGAGTGCACACCTACCTACCACCCAAACCTCAAAAGATATGGCAAATGGGCAATTTTTGACAAATTCTTGACAAATTCTTAGGATCCTATGTGGGTTTGGGGGAAAGTTTAAAAAGAGGAGCTACCTATAGGGAACAATGGGGAATTTCAAGTTTCCCCATTGTTCCCTACAGCCAAAACACTAGGAACAGGGGTGTTACAAGGTTGGAGTGGGCCCAGAGACAAAATTTTAAAATGCCCCCCCATCACTGCCCTTCTCTAAAAAGGGGGGGGGATTCAAGGAAGCTCGGGCAGGCATTGGGTGGGGGATACATGTCTCTGCCCCCCCCCCGAGGCAGGGGGCCCCAAGACAACAGTCTCCCCTTGCCCTATTATAGTTACACCCCTGACTAGGAAAGTTTCAAGTTTGTTCCTTCTAAAAAACTGGCCGGACTGGTTGTTTCTATGGAATGTTTTGTCCATTTGCATTTCATGTTGAGCTCGAAACAGAACACAAAATCCATTTTTTGCACATACCTAATCTCAGGCAAGGGCACAACAGTAGGCCACTTTAATATGGAAGTGGTGGTGTATGGAACCCAGTTCTCTCATCCTTCTTGGGTGGTCTCTGCAAAGTGAGAATGGCAACAAGGTTGTGGTGGATAGCACTTTGCCATCTTGTTGGCGCCCCAGCATTCAGCTGGCTAGCTGTGTTTCCTCTCTGGAACTGGTAAGGTACATATGCTTATAGTTGTTGTAAGTACGTGTATTAAGGATGTGTGGGAAACCGGCAGAACCAGCATGGGAAAGTTCAAAGGTGGGGGTGACTTTAAGGACAGGGGAGGGTGCACTTACCCTTCCCACCGCTTCCCCCCCACCGGCACTCCATTGTAAACCAATCCAGCAGGGCAGCAGCGTACTTCCCAGCCACCCCATCCTCTCATCGGACCAGCAGTAAGTGGAAGTACCCAGCACACATGTGCACATCGGGCACGTACACATGCATGTCATGTGTGCTCATGCACACGTCGGGCACATGTACACATCCCTAATGTGTATTAATGAAACTAGCAAATTGTAGAATGGCAGGAACTGTAGCTACGCTTTTTTAGGGGAGGGCATGCCTGAGGGAGGGGAAGGATCCACAGATGTGACTTGGGATTTGTGGCTAGTGATTAGATAGGCTAAACAAACGCACAGCCATTGTTCTGTGTTTGTCAGGTGGATGATGGGCAACACTACTCTAAACAAGATGAGGCAGAGTGGGGCTCCTTCACGTCAGGTGTGGGCCTCCATGACATCTGCCAGAGAGGTTCTTGCATGCAGAAGGCTCCAAGGTCAATCTTGAGGAACTACCAGTTAAAATGATCTAAGGTCACAGGGCTAGTAAAGGTCTCTGTCTGGGATCTTGGAAAGCTGTGGCCAGTCAGAGGAGCTGCAAATGCCTTTTTAAACTTGCAGCCATAAAACTTAAAATCATCACTCCCAGATGTTTATATAACAAAAAGGAAGACATATATGGAAGTGTATTCTGGGTTTGCTCTTAATCCTTTCCGCATTCACCAGATTTCCAGTGAAATCAGTGGGAGTTTTTCAAGCTCTTGGACAACAGGATGAGGAGAATAAATTACCCAGACACTTTGTTTTAAGCATTAAATATGATTTGTAGGCACTCCAGTAATATTTCATCTTCATTTCCTGCACACCTTTTTGGAAGAAAAGAGTGCATAAATCTGAGTTCGGCAATTCAAAACATGCCCACAATTTCATTCCCCCCCGAATAGAAACAGAGTTTGTGAAAAACAGTAGGGGCTGCACTCATTCAGTGGGCCTACCTGACTTGTGAAGCCCATCACCATCTATTATGTATTTACAGTATATCTCACCATTCTTCTGTCATGGAACTCAAGGTATCTTGGAGATGCAGCTCATTATGGCATCGACTCTTAGTACCAGCAACCCTATTGACCACTCAGGGCATTGGGGCAGAGATAGCCAGTAAGGGCATTCCCCCTCTGAACATGCTTTCTCTACCCTGATTCCCCTTTGTTAGACTGAAAGTCTCAGGTTTTATTCTCTCACCTGAGAGAGAGAGAGAAAGATTTCCGTCTTATCCCTTCCGTTGTTGTTGTTGTTGTTGTTGTTGTTGTTGTTGTTGTTGTTGTTGTTGTTCTTCTTCTTCTTCTTCTTCTTCTTCTTCTTCTTCTTCTTCTTCTTCTTCTTCTTCTTCTTCTTCTTCTTGAGATATTTCTGTCTTCTCCCTTCCCTTCTTCCTGTATGTGACTAGCAATGAGGCATGAAGGTCTCCGTCTATCTCCCTGATGGATTTCCTAAACAAACTACTTTATTTGGAACTTTAACTCCATGTCTCCAGACAATATTAATTAGTAGTGCTCCCTTACCTGTGCACTTCTGCTGTGGCTGGGAGAGATAAAGAAATCTCTCCCCACCCCCGCCCCGAGCTCTCTAACAAGGTAGTGTACTGGAACTTCCTAGTCATGTTCATAAAGTTCACTGGAGATGAAGTTTCATATCCAGGCACTAACCAGACCTAGATCTGCTTCACTTCAGCAAACTGGCTGTATCATATGCCTTCAGACCATGCCCTGATCCAGTGGTGCACTCTGAGGAGTTCCATTACCTGTTGAGACAGTTATCCAGAACATGGCAGGATAGAAACCATAGCTGGTGGGCTGCATTCAGCTTGGTGAGTGTCAAATTGCACAAGCCTGCAACAGGCAATCCTTTCCTACTCTTCAGAAGAAGTGAATATGGCCATTTGCTTGGTTCTGGGTTTATTAGAACCATGCAACCTTGCTTGGTCTGTATTTCTCCACCCACAGCCTTGCCCCCCTCAAAGCAGAGACCATTGTTTGCTTTCTAATCTGGGTGATTCTCCTGGAACTCTCCAGGAAGTCTCTGGGCAATTCTCCTGGATTCTTTATGGCTGTCACAGGGCTCTGGAACATACTCCCAAATGAAAGCAGAACCTTCCCATTTCTGGCTGTTTTAAAGTGATTTGTGAAAACTAGGGGTGTGCACAAAACCACCTGGCCCAGTTTGGTTCAAGTTGAAAACGAACTTGAACTGCACCAGGACAGTTTGGTTTTGGCCCCCTTCGAATACCCCCCTCCCCAGTTTGGTTTGGGGGGGATTGACAAACATTTTAAAAAAACTTCTTCCCCCAACTTACCAGCTTCTCCAAGCGGGGGGGGGGGAGGTCCATGGAGGTTCCTGCTTCCCCCGCCGGCCGGCCTTTCCCTAAAAATTGCTTGGTTTGGGCATCTTATGCCCTTTCCAGTCCTATTCCCAGATGCGGTGGACATTTGGAGGCCACCATGTCTGTGCAGTGGGACCTTGCATGGCGTGGGTCATGATCCCACCTCCAAAAAGCCTCCATGGACCCCGCATGCCACCTTGGAGAAGCCCCCTGGAGACGTAAGTTTTTAAAAAGAAAGAAAATTAAAAAGAAGGGGGGGAAAGCTTGTCGGACCCCCAAACTGTGTGTGTGTGTGTGTGTGTGTTTGGTTCGGGGTTGAGCTGATCTGGGGGTGGTTCTGCTCGACCTTGAACCTTCGAACAAAACCAGTTCGATGTCGATTAGGATTTGAGCCGGTTTGCACACCCTTAGTGAAAACACACCTATTTTATCATGCTTTTAGTTAATAACGTTTAAAAGTTTTATTAATTGTTATTTTACTTTGTTTCATTTAAGGTTTTTAACTGTTGTATTTTAATTTGTAAACCGTCCAGAGATTTTACATGGGGTGGTATATGAATGTGATAAACAAATGAACAAGTGCCAGAGACAGAGTGTGTGATGCTGACCAGCTCACGCCTTTCAAGGCTCCTGCCACGCAAGTTGTTCTCATGTAGTGAAGCAATGGCACCTTTTATAGATATACCTTGGCTTTGGTTATGTTATACTGTCATGTAGTGCTGTAATCTTTAGTTGAAATTAAAAACATTTTAAAAGGCATTGTGTGTGTGTGTGTGTGTTGTATAGTGTAAAGTGTGGCATGGGAAGCCCTTTTGGATTTGACTATTCTGGTATCCCTCACAACAGATCTGATACAGCAGTGGCATGTGAAGATGGGTGGTCAGGTGCTCTACAGCTTATTGGAGCTCCTCCATAATCAGTTTCCTTAAGGATTTGATAAAGTTAAGAGCTTTAAAATCCAATTGATTTCAGTGGGGACAGATCTGAACACATGCTTGGCTCTTAATGGAAATCTGTGGGCTCTAAAAGTGTTTCATTTGAGCTACATCATGCCCAAAGAAGGCCTTTGAACAACCTT
Organism: Hemicordylus capensis; assembly: GCF_027244095.1. Taxonomy (NCBI): domain Eukaryota; kingdom Metazoa; phylum Chordata; class Lepidosauria; order Squamata; family Cordylidae; genus Hemicordylus; species Hemicordylus capensis. Next base: position 176,774,518 of record NC_069657.1, read on the forward strand.
ATACTGAGACAAAGAGAATTCCATCAATCTGGAGCCTAATTATACCAAAGCGCCTGAATTTAAGCCAGTTTATCCCAATGGTTTCCATAACGTAGTAAAAAGTTTAATCCTAACATTTGGGCGTAACTGCCTTGTGGTTAGGGCTGTACATTAACATTTGTGTTGACCAAAATAAAAGCATTTGCATATTCATGCAAAAAGGATTTGTCATTCCTGTCTTCATCACAATATGTGTGGTGATGTGGTTCCTTTTCCAGTTGGTCACTTTAAAAACTCTATAACTTTGTACACTACATTATTCACTATTATGCATTAAATCTTGCTATAGATGTGCATTGTAACTTTATTACATATATTGTGGGGAACATAACTTGATTTCCTTACCGTTCAGCATTTAAAATCTTATTTATAAAGCTGCATTAACATGCTAAAGCAATTCTTTTGCCTTCATTTTCTGGTTTAATACTAGTTCCTCTGCCTTTGCGTGAAAATGCCTCATGAGCCACAGTCCAACTACTCAGTAGATTTACTTAAAGCAAGTTCTTCCATTCCTGTCTCACAAGTGCTCTCTTCTGCGTTTATCTTAATGTGCATTTGCAACACCACCACTCTGAGTGCATTTATTTGAAGTTTGTCACATATATATGGGATCACACAAATCTGGTAAACGCAGCTGTGTTTATCTGAAACTGTACAACTCCAGATCTAAGTACATGACTTGGGTAAGTGGACAGTGAATTGGTGGTGTGTAAATTACATCCAGCACTTGCCATACAGCCTACGAAATATGGGAAATACAAACACTAGTATTAAACTGATTAATATTTTATGGGAATCATTAGGATTTGGGCTAACATGATGAAGAAGATTACTTAGCGTAGTCTGTTGAAATTAAAAAGACAAGCTAGGCAATGCCTAACTTGTCCTTCTAATGTCAGCGGGACTACTTTAAGTAATTTTCTCTGTCATGTCAGCCAATGTCTCTTGTAGTAAAACATCTTTGTTGTACGAACTTGTGGATTTTGACTCCCTATTATTCATTTGGAGTCTTTCAAATGAGATCAGCCTTGCCGTCCATAGTGGATAGAGAGAGTAGGGGAAATCTTGACCATAACGGCACCTGTGCAATAAGCAACTTTGTGTTCGCACAAGGAGATTCTGTAGGCACACTAAAAAGGGGGGAATTTGCAGAATAGTGCTCTTGTGCTGCAGCCCTCTTATACCGACGTTCTCTTTCAAACCAATGAGGCATGCTGCAGGTGGCACAACTGTTGCGCATGCCCAAGCGTGCCTGTGGTAGTGCAACTCTAGGCTGCAACTCAGCACAACGACTTTGCACTAGGACACCATCCGTCTGCAAGCACTTTTGCTCCAGTGCCTTAATAGTGAGAAAAAGCGGTAAAGAATAACCTTTTTATTGATTGAGTGATGGATGGATTGGATTGGATTGCATTTTTATGCCACCTTTCTGCCTTGACAAAGGCACCCAAAGTGGTTTACAATATAAAAGAACAAAGATTAAACGCATTGTTGTCTCAGGCTGTTGGTCTTTTCTGGAGCTGAGGACAAGAGCTTGCTGGCCTGGGTGCCTCCTTTCTTGCCTTCCTCTCAGGGGACACTTTTTACCTTTGCAGAGCAATATATACTTTTCAACTGGTTCATTCTGAGCTATTTATTCAGGAGCTAATTCACCAATTCTAATTTCACTTAATTGCTACACAGTAGCATGGATTTTTCTGACATTTCTCTTGTCCGACCATCAAGCCAACATTACTTACCGCGTGGCTAAGTTCTGTTTAATAGCAATGAATATACAACACCACCTAATGACTGATATAGTGGAACAATTTACTGTCGTATATTCATAAAACTATATTGTTGCATGGGTGTGACAAGGTGTTCTTTTTGTCATGTTTCTGTACTGGTCAAAGACTGTAATAAAGTTTATCTGTCTGTCTACACAGCAGAGTTTCTGTGAGTGGATTTCAGTTAACTGTAATCTAGAATGGTCTGTGGGTGTTGTTTGGTTTGGGCATCACATGTACTAGGTGCCTGGTCAGCATGAATGTGCCACTTGAAAGTAGGTTAGAGGATCTCTTGACCCAGTGTCCCAGCGAGGGTCTTGTGCCCCTGGGATGCTCTGCTCCTGGGCCTGTGCTGTTCACTTTTTTTGGAAAATAAGGGGTAGCCCCAGTGATTCTTATGAACTGTTGCAAACATAAGGGATGTGCCCATACAGCTGGGCTGATTCTGAAGAGGGTAAGGAATGGCTTGTAAGCAACACATACTAGAATTTGTGCCTTCCCCAGCAGCTGACCACTCTTTCAGAGAGGGATGCTATACATTTGGGGAAACAATGAGCCTATACAATCATTTATAAGATCAGATCCCAGGATAAAATATGGGATTTATGGAAGCCAATAGACTATAATTTGCTTTCATCTGAGCCTGGTTAATTCCCTCACAGAATATCAGTTGCCTGGATTCTGTAGAAAAAGGAAACAACTCTTAAGCCAGTTTGGACACAATTCTATGCTTACATGCCAGAAAATCCCATTGTACACTTGGATTTGTGAGTAAGATGCATAGGTTTGTGTTCTACGTCTGTAGCATGCATGGATATGCTCCTGGCCGCAGCCCTTGGATAAACCTCAGGGAGAAGTGCATTAAATGCATCTTGTATTCACTATGGTGAGGCTCAAAGTTACTTCCTAGCAGGCTCTATGTATGCACCTGGCCTTCCAAGTCCTCTTTCCCCAAAAGAAACCCTATGAGAGAGCCAATAAGATAACCTCAAATGTGAGGTGCCTTACAAAGGAGCCTCTGAGTAGTGAGACCAGAGCGTGGGGGCGGAATGAGAAGCCAAAGTCCTTTTCAACTTGACAGATCCAAATTTGTAGTAATAAAACAGTTTTTAACTATTGGATGCAAGAAGGGTGGAAAACCTTCTGTGGGTAGACATTATATTATAGCACTGTATATTCAAGAGCTGCAAATTTGATAAGGTAATCTGCTTCTTCTCTTCTGTTACTCTTCACTTGGCAATTAGATTTAAGAAGCAGAATCCAGCTTCCTGATAAAGGTCATTATGTAAAACCCACGAAGACATTCATATTGTGCATATTGGGGTCATCTTGTAAAAACGGCAAAACGAGCTCAGCAAATTATGGTTATTTTTGTTAGACCTTTCCTTTAGTTACTCCCCGCTTTGCTGGTTGCAAATGAACGGTGGCATAGTGCAGTTTGCATTTCAATGGGGGATGATAAGCTTCTTCCTCCTCCCAGTAAAAGAAAATAAAGTATCATATTATTATAAAAAATATTGAATAATGTTGAGTCTTTTCAGAAGTAGCTCTGTGAATAAACCCAAAATATTTGTTATAGAGATGCAGTCATATTGTCTGGGAAGATTGGCTGTGAAAACAGTGGTAACATTTGTCAAACGACACATCACATTAGGACCAAAAAAACAAAACAAAACAAAAAAAACAGGGTAAAGGGCTGGGGTCTCGGGATTTGAAAATACATACAAGCAAGTTGGATATGCCTTTTACTTTTTCCTGATTCCCCTGCATTTGTGAGGCAGTAATAGTAGTAGTATTATTGAGGTAGGAAGCAATACCTGTTTGCCTAACTTGATATCGCTTGGGCTCAGCCACACAACATGGAAAGCATAGCTATGCCAGCATAGTGTAGTGGTTAGAGTGTTGGACTAGGACCAGGAAGACCCGAGTTCAAATCCTCGTTCAGCCACGAAACTCACTGGGTGACTCTGGGCCAGTCATGTATCTCTCAACATAACCTACCTCACAGGGTTGTTGTGAAGATAAAAATAAGCATGTACACTGCTCTGAACTCAGAGGAAGAGCAGGCCATAAATGTAAAAAAATTAAAAAATTCAGATATTGAGAATGCTATCCCTCATTTCTGAATACCACTACTACTATGTATATTTATATACTGCTTTGAAACCAAAGTGTTCAAAGTGGTTTACTCAGAAAAATAAACATAAATAAAATGGTTTCCTATCCCCAAAGGGCTCACAGTCTTAAAAACAAAAACATAAGGTAGACACCAGCAACACTGGTGTCTACCACTGTAGAAATGCTGTGCTGGGGTTGGATAGGACCAGTTGCCCTTCCTCTGCTAAATATAAGAGAAAAAGCACTTGAGAAAGGTGCCTCTTTACCTTCTTCAGAATCAGAACATATGCATCACCTGTCTAATTCCAGAACTGTGGGATTACTCAGAGGTGCTGAGGGATAGCATTTCCATAGGGACTGGCTGCAGCCAGACTTATTGCATCAAACCTGTGGGAAAAGACTGAAACTCACAAGTTCCATATCCTGACTCCTTCCACATTCATCCAAATCACGGCCTGTCCTGTCACAAATAGACCTGGACCCCTCTTTTCTCCTTCTAATTCTCCTGCTAACTTGGCAAAGAGGCACCTCTTAACGTGGTGATTCTCTTTATTTAGCAGAGGGAGAGTAACTGGCCTTATCCACTCCCAGCACAGTATCTCCAGTGACTGTTGCTGGTATCTATCTCATGTTTCTATTTAGACTGTGAGCCCTTTGGGGATAGGGATCCATCATATTTATTTATTATTTCTCTGTGTAAACTGCCCTGAGCCATTTTTGGAAGGGTGGTATAGAAATAGAATAAATAATATATAATTCAAGCACTGCAGATTTCTATATAACATGATGGAATGTCTGTAAGAAATGCCTTTGTGGATGTACGTAACAGAATTCAGGTTATGTGGTTGCAGCACGTTTTACTTGCAAGTAAGTCCACATTCGAAATATATTCCTTAGTAAGTGGGCATAAGGTCTGGGCTACCTTAGAGAGCACCTTCTTCTGTATGATCCCCATCACACGTTGAGGTCATCTGGAGAGGTCCATCTCCAGTTATCACTGGTATGTCTGGTGGCGACTCAAAACTGGGCCTTTTCTGTAGCTGCTCCTGGCCTCTGGAATGCACTCCCAGCAGATATCTGCAGTTTAGGCTTGCTATCGGCCTTTAAGAGAGCCCTAAAAACTTACTTGTTTGAGTGTGGAAAAAGGCACAAGTGACTTAAGCATTTTCCTTGCCCATTTCTGTTTTTCCCATTTTCCTTGCCCATTTCTGTAATATGGGCAGTGGAATTCAAAGAGTCTGTAGTGGATCTTACTTTTGGTGATGTCTGTTATATTCAAAGATGACTAAGTGCTCGCAGATCCTACTGTGTGAAATATTTGTGAGTTCCACCACAGACTGCAACAGAAACAAGGGGGAAAGCAGAATACAAAACCCCTACTCCTGGTTAGTTATAACAGCAAAGACATGGCCGGGGGCTGATTGTGGAACAGATCACAAACTGCTCATGTGCAAGTTCCAAGTCAAGCTAAATTGGGAAAACAAAGCTATCCAGCTTCCATGGTATGATCTTGAGAATGTACCCACCATTTTCAAGGAAAACATAAGGAACTGCTTTGAAGTTCTGAACCTACCTCATTGATAGGGAACCAGAGGAACTGTGAGGTGAAATCAAATAAGTTGTTAAGGATGAATGTGAAAAAAGACTGCCAAAGACCAAGAAAGATAAGAAAGCAAAATGGATGTCAGAACAGACGGTGGAAATTGCCCAGAAGAGGAGAGAAGCCCAAGTCAAGAAAGATAGACCTCAGGAAGGAACTTAATAGGGAATTTCAGAAAGCTGTTAGAAGAGACAAGGAACAGTACTACAATGACATCTGTAGAGACCTTGAGGATGGAAATAGACATGGTAAAACAAGGTAAGTTCTCCAAAAGATCTCTGAACTCAGGAGGAGGTTTCAACCTCAAATTGGTATGTTAAGGGATGCCAGATAGTAACTGATTCAGAGAAGATCAAACAGAAATGGAAGAAGTATACTGAAAATTTGTATAGCAGGAACATCAACATCCAAGATACTCTAGAACATATTCCCTACTAGCAAGAACCTCTAGTGTGGGAAGATGAAGTTAGATCAGCACTTCTATCATTACCAAGTTGGAAGGAATTGATGGAATAGTTACAGAAATATGGCAGGCAACAGAAGAAGAATCAGTCAAGACTCTAACCAAACTATGCCAGCAAATTTGGAGAATGACACAGTGGCCAACAGATTGGAAGAGGTCAGTCTATATACCCATACCAAAGAAAGTAGATTGCGCAAACCATCGCACAATATCCTTAATTTCACATGCTAGCAAAATAATGCTCAGGATCATCCAACACAGATTAGAGCCCTATGTGGAAAGGGAAATGCCAGATGTTCAAGCTAGTTTCAGAAAATGCTGAGGAACGAGAGACATCATTGCTGATGCATGCTGGATAATTGAGAAAGCCAAAGAATACCAAAAAGAAGTCAAAATGTGCTTTATTGACTACAGAAAAGCCTTCCATTGCATTGACCATATCAAGTTGTGGAATATCCTTAGGAAAATGGGTGACCCAGAGCATCTCATTGTTCTCATGAGAAATCTATACAAAAGACAGGAAGCCATAGTCCAGACGGAACATGGTGAAACAGACTGGTTCCAGATCGGCAAAGGAGTAAGACAAGGTTGTATACTTTCTCCTTCTTTATTCAATTTATATGCTGAACATATACTGAGAGAAGCTGTATTGGAAGAAGATGATCGTGGTTTAAAAGCAGGAGGAAGAAACATAAATAACATAGGGTTCATAGAACAAATCAATCCACAATTTTCACTCGAGGCACAAATGACCAAGCTTAAACTATCATACTTGGACACATTATCCGAAAACCCAACTCTCTTGAGAAGTCCATAATGCTGGGAAAAGTTGAAGGAAAGAGAAGAGGACAACCAGCAGCAAGGTGGATGGACTCGATTATGACAGCAATGAATGCATCACTAAGAGACCTTAAAGGCCAAGTTGAAGACCGATTGTCCTGGAGAGAATCTATCTATGTGGTCGCTAAGAGTCGAAACCAACTAGGCTGCACTTAATCAATCAATCAACTCCTGCTTCTACATAATGTATCAAAATGGCTTTAAGATAAATATGTTTAATTACAAAATAGCTTTTTAAAAACCCCACTAAAACAAGTTTTCATTCTGTTTTAATACTATAATTTAGAGTTAACAATACCTGAAGTATTCCGCATACAATATCCACAATTCAGTAGCTCTAAGGCATGTGTGGAACTCAGCTGCACCCACAGGGAACACCCTTTGGATATAACAGATATTTGAGTAGAATAGTGCAGATAAATTTGACTTCCATAGAAGGCAGCAAGAAGCCCTTATACATCCAGGCCTTTGGATCATGCTGTTCATACCTGATTTCTGTATTTGTAAGCAGGA